>NW_026692530.1:0-165349 GCF_021218885.2 Marmota monax | reverse complement strand
CGGGGGTCACTCCTGAGCCCCTCAGCCTCTGTCTTCATGGTCCACTAGATGTTTGATCTTGGAAAAGTTAACTCACACTTTTGACCTCAGATTTTTCATATAAATATGCCTAATAAAATACTGTATCAGAGGATTCTTGAACAATGGTGTACCATCACCTGTGTCTGGCCCATGGCTGAAGCCCAATAATGTTAACTCATTTCCAAAATTCTCAGCTGCAGAGAAGAGTCATAGGAGTAGATATATCATGTACTTAGTAACAGCTTCTCAGGGATAAAGAAATACTGATACATTCAAAGTTTACATTATTTATTAGAGTAGCATATTTGTTTTTTCCTGGGAAAAGGTTACTAAGTTAATATTAAAATATGACAATGTAGACTGGAGAAAGTATGCTTTTCAAAATTCAAATCCTGGGCTGGGGCTGCAGCTCAGTGGTAGAGCGCCTGCCTAGCATGTGTGAGGCACTGGGTTTGATTCTCAGCACCGCATATAAATAAATGAAATAAAGGTGTTGTGTCCATCTACAACTAAAACAATATATATTTTTTTAAATTCAAATCCTCAGGATCTCTGCTCAAGAAGATGCTGGTGATAGTGCCCAGGCCCTGACCACTAAAAACCCTGTTGGAGCTGCAGGGTTGGGCAGTCAGGCTCTCACCTGCTAGGACTTTTGAGATGACCATCTTAAAGAAGATGTGGGAGGTGGGGAACCCTTGGAAAAGTGAGGGGAGAGTTTCTTTCTTTCCAATTTCACACATAAGACCTCTTAGATGACCCTTACTGCTCTGGTGAAATCCCTGGGGACATGAAGCTTACCCAAACTCTGTGAAGCTGTATAGTTCAATGTTTTTCTTGGATTAGTTTGCTTTTCTTCATGAAAAAATATCTGGGAGTTAACTGCTTAAATAATATCCTCCCCTCTTTTTAAACGAAGGATTCATGTACCCCAAACTGGCGTCAAGCATTGGTGTCATTTAGTTGTATTTTATGCCAATTTCTTTTCCTGCTTCCTTTACTGAAATGCAATCCTCATCAATTCTTCCAGAATTTATTTATTCATTGGTGCTGGAGACTGAACCCACATCTTACCATGTGCTCTGCCACTGAGCTGAGCCTCAGCACCTCTTCTGGTTACTATTTAAAGACATTTATACTAGTCAATTGGTCTAATTTGCATCTTGTTTCCTTAATAGAAATAGGTCTCTTATTCAAAATATGAGGCTACGTGGAGAAACAGTTTAATGAAAAAACAGTTTATATATATATATATATATATATATATATATATATATATATATAATATATAATATATATTTGTTTATAATATATAATATAATATATATTACATATTACATAGTGCCTAGCATGTGTGAGGCCACTAAATGTCAGATTGAGATCCTGCA
Source organism: Marmota monax (assembly GCF_021218885.2). Lineage (NCBI taxonomy): Eukaryota > Metazoa > Chordata > Mammalia > Rodentia > Sciuridae > Marmota > Marmota monax. The sequence goes on along the minus strand of NW_026692530.1, from coordinate 163,943 downwards.
GAGGCTCTTTTTTTATTTTGTTGTAATTCACATTTTGCCTCCTTCTAGAAAGTGACCAGTTCTTCCCATCTTGTCTCTAGTGACGTCATGGCACAGCGACACCAAAGGGCCTGCTCGGACACTTAGAGAAGCCAGCATCCCAGAGTCACATCAGGAGTCTGAATGAATTTCAAGACATTCATGATAACAGTTTCGGTCTCTGCTTACACACTTATTTAGGGGGAAATGTTCAAAAATAATTTTGCTTTTCTTCTGGCTTGGCTTCTTTGCCAGGTTGCCATTCTTCAAAGATGGCAGGAGGCTCTGTCTCAGCCTTCTCCATTTCCCAGTCCTGTACCTAGGGTTAGAAAGTGTGTGCTGTGCTGAGACGTCTGGTACTCAAATCATCTGCACAAGTGGGCATTACCATCCACTGGAGAGCTCCACCAGAAGCACTGAGGGGCCACCTCTCAGCACACATGTTCATTGGCCACTTACCTGCTCAGGGAGATGAGCACTTCCCATCCACTCTGTCATTGCCTGTAATATTATTTAGATGATGGATTTCTTGCCACTTTTAAAATTTAACTTTTATTTTTAAATTGGCAGGTAAAATCATATTTATCATGAGCACAATGTTTATACACACATACACACACACACACACACATAAAGTCATGACTGATGAACTTCTGCATTATCTGTGCATTAACACATATATTATATTACCATGAGAACATTTCAGTATGTATATGGGATTACAAAATGCTGTTATTATCCCCAGGCACAGATTTATAACAAGGCTCTTGAACACAGTCCTCCTGTATGACTGAAGGTCCCACCACTGTCCCAACAGCCTCCCCTCCTCCACTCCCAGCCTTTAATGGAGAAGGCGGAGCTTCAGGAAGGTCCAAGTTCAAGTATCTAGTAAGTAATTATGTGGATTAATTCTCAAAGAAACACTAAAAATGGATCAGTGACAATTTGGTTCCATGTTTTCCTGAGTGTGGCAGAATTCTAATGATGGCAAATATTAAATGGCTTTGAGTCACAGTAAGAAAGGTTCTTCCTAATCAAATTATCTTTTAATTCTTCAAATTATATCAAGGAGGAAAAAAAATCTCATTTGGTGCTAGAACATCTTTATATTCCCAAACATTAGCAAATTTCTTTCTTTCTTTCTTTCTTTCTCCCTCTGTCCCTCCTTTCCTTCCTCCCTCCCTCCTTTCCTCCCTCCCTCCCTCCCTCCTTCCCTTCCTTCCTTCCTTCCTTCCTTTCCTCCCTCCCTCCCTCTCTCCTTCCTTCCTTCCTCCTCCCTCCCTCCCTCCTTCCTCCCTCCCTCCCCTTCCTCCTCCCTCCCTCTTCCTCTTCCTTCCTCCTCCCTCCCTCCCTCCTTTCCTTCCTTCCTTCCTTCCTTCCTCTCTTCCATGAAGGAAGACTGGCCATTAGTTTGGATACTTGGAACTTGCACCTTTGGTGTGTCCACCATGTTTTCCCATGGCCGCTTTCTGTACAGGGAAAGGGGTGCAAGTGTCTCATTAAGGCTAATGATAATTTTCTCTTAAATAAAATTTTTATTAAACATGACTAATTCCATTACTTAGTCATGGGGTGTGGCAGGAGGGGTTTCTAAGGCTGTATATAACATTTATGTGTATAGAGGGAGCCAACAAAATGGGAAAAGAAAAAGAATAAAGAAAGTGGGTAAAGGAGAGACTTCCTTTACACACCCACCTAACTCCCACTTGTGAGATCAGAGTTGAACGATGCCCACTGGAGGCTGGGCAAGTCACCCTCAGCCGTGAACAAACCCACTTGCCAGACAAAAGCACAGGGATGCTTAACTCAAGCCTCAAAGGCAAAAGGGCACAGCCTTATCTCAGCAGAGGCATCCACATGGGGACCCTGAATTCAAAACATCCCTGGCTGTGGCCACGTCTGCAGGTTTTGGCAAGTGGTAGGACCTCTCCCACATCCATTCTTCCCAATATGAATCATCACCAGGGTTAAAAGAGTTGGCAAATACCAGGTAGTGCACACTGGGTTCCATCCACCTAAAGATTTTAACAGATAACCGATAGCATCATTTGGGGATCTTGACTACTGCATTTATTGGTTTTCTGACCCTAGACACATCATTCAGCATACTTATAAATGCAGAGATAGATTGATGTCTATAAGATAGATAGATAGAAAAATAAATAGGAAAAAATGTAGGCACAGGTATAAATTTTTATGCACAATTTGGAGTAAATGATACACTCCAACTTATTGAAGTCTTATAAATAGACTAACATACACCATGCCCAGGACTTTGTGAGTGATCAGTAAGTTGTAGTTATTGCACTTTTCCAAAATCAGAAAGTAAAGTTGATTTTCAAACTCCTCCCACTTATGTCTTGACTTTTTAACTTTTGAGGAGCTTCCTCATAGAGCCGTTGAAGCTCATGAGAAGGCTACAGGGACAGAATGTCCTATATCCCTGTCTCACATATTGTAAGAGGACATCATGTCCTGGGAAGTCATATATGTTGCTGAATTCACAGTTAATCCTACAGAAACAACCCACAAAAACAAGAAGAAATTGAGACTTCAGGAGTCACAAACTCTGATTACTATCTCCCTGCATTTAAATCAAATTAGTCATGATAATAATAGGCCCAAGTACCTTTTTGATTTCTTACCATGCAGCAGCACATTCTTAGGAATTTCAGGTGCTTAATTCTACTTGGTTTTCAGCACTGTCCTAAGAAATGGGCCTTTTCTTAAGATGCTGTTTCACAGATGAGCAAACTGAGGAGCCGAGGTAAGATAATGAGCGATTTGAGGCTGAGCCAGGATTTGAAGCCAAAAGCTGACTCCAGAATTGAAGGCTTTAACTTCTGTACCAAGCACTAAATGGACCTGTGGGAGCATGTGAAAGGAAGCCCAGTAAGTTCTGAGTTTCCTTAGATGGTGGCGTGAAGGTTCTAAATTCATCTTTATTTCTACATCTACCTTTAAGAATGCAAGTATATTTTTTCTTCAAGTATTTGTGGGCCATTTGTATTTCTTCTTTCAAGAAGCATCTGTTTAATTCTTTTGTCCTTTTATTGGGTTAATTTGTTTCCTTGGTGTTGATTTTTAAAGTTCTTTATATATTCTGATTATTTCTCCACTGTGGAGGAGCAACTGGCAAAGATCTTTCCCCTTCATGCTTTGGTTTCCTTTGCTGGGCAGAAGCACAGTGTTTCATGCACAGGAAATGAAAACAGACTTCAAAAAGAGCAAATGAATTAATCTCACCAGAAAAGTAGCTTAGCCAAGGAGTACTAAGTCTGAATAAAACATTAGAAATAAATCAAAATGAATTAAAATAATAATTGCTCTATAATACACTGAATATAAATGGTCTCAACTCTCCAATTAAAAGATGTAGACTGGCAGAGAGGATTGTCAGGACCTAACCATATGTTATTTAAAAGTGACTCATCTTTCAGGCAAAGATATTTATATGTGGAAGATGAAAGATTGGAAAAAAGATATATCTTGCAAATGGAGACCAAAAGCAAGCAGGAGTAGCTACTCTCATATCCGACAAAGCAAACTTCAAGCCAAAATTAATCAGAAGAGCCAAGGAAGGCCATTTAATACTGGTAAAGAACTCTAACAAAAAGTTATAATCATTGCAAGTATTTATGCCACCAATGTGAGTGCAGCTACATAAATAAAACAAATGCTATCAACATAAAGTCACAGATAGATTCCAATACAATATTCCTGGGTAATTTTAATACATATCTCTTACTAATAGGTAGGTCTTCCTGTAGATCTTAAAAACCTTTTCTTTGATTCCTTAATACCCAGAGCTCTCACAGAATTTCAACCTAGGCACATGCTTGCAGTTTACACAATAATTATAACTCATTGACTTGTGCTAAATAGGAATCTACCCACATGCCACATTCCATGCCTACTCTCTTGACTCTGAGCCTTCATAATTAAAATATGCAGCTATCCTGACTACTTAATTGCATGATGACTGAACTAAGAAATGAAGTCTTGGATGTATGAACTTTATTTCAGTTCCAGCTTCACATTTCTAGTAAAGGTCAGAGGCACCAAGGACACACACTGGTCTCCATGTTCCAGTCTTTGGGAAGGGTACCTGCATTCCACTTGCTGCAGGCCCCATGACTCCCAAATGCTCACACATTTGTTCACTCATGCTTTCTGTAGACATTTAATTGGGGGCAACTTGAATTTTTGTAATGGCTATAGAATTTGTGTCAAGTGTCCAGGGTCAAGTATCCAGTAGGATGTGGCTAGAGGAAGTGGATAATTGGGGGCTCCAGCACCCTAGAGTAGGAATCCCTCCCTCATCAATGGGGTGAATAGGAGGTGAGTATAAAATCTTCTTACCCCCACACAGTGTTTTAACCCTGACTAATGAAGGGGATTTGTGTTAAATTTTGAATAGGAGAGGTAATACAAATTTTATGATCCTGTATGACCATGTAGGGTAGAAGGCAAGGATGACATGGTGTGTCAAGGGTTGGCACTTAGGCTTGGTAAGATCTAAACACAGACCCTATTGTCCAGAATCAGAACTAGTAGCAGCTTTCTTGGCTGGGAAAAGGAAGTTAAGAGCATATTAGAAAGCTGACTTTAAGCTAGTTTCATATTATGGCAAAGTTTGAATGCAAAGATGATAAGATCTACACCAAATTTATAATTCAGTGGCTCTCAAATATGCATCAGAGGCTAAACTGCTTGATTAGCAGGTTAACTACTGAGAAAATTTACTAATTACAGCAAATTCACTATCTGCTGCTGCCTTTCATGAATTATAACATTAGTTCTAGTACACGGAGCCTGGAAGGTAATGGACCTTCCCTGTACCCCTGAAGTTAGGTATGTTTTAAACACATATTTCAAAGTTGTTTGAATAAAAATATCCACCATTAGGTTGGCATAATTTCAGAAGGCAGGAGGCCTTGCCTTACCTGGTATCTGTAAGTCCAGCTAGGATAATTTCAAACAATGACTACCTGAGTGTGTTAGTCACCTTTTCATTGCTGTGACCAAAATACCTGGCAAGAGCTACACAGAGGAAGGATAGTTTATTTTGCCTCACGGTTTCATAGATTCAGTCCACAGTTGGCTGGTTCCACTGCTCTGGACCTTTGGTTCCAGAGTGACGCAGAACATCATGGTGAAAGGTTGTGAAGCTACTCACTTCATGGCTGTCAGGAAGCAGAGAGAGAGAAGGGGAAGAATCCACAGGAAAGATGGACCCTCCCAGGGCATGCCCTCAGTGACCCCCCTCCTCCAGCCATGCCCCATCTACTACAGTTGCCACCTAGTTAGTCCATGTAAATGTACTGATTAGGTTATAACTCTCACAGTCCAATCATTTCACCTTGGAACTTTCCTGTGTTAACACAAAAGACTTGGAAGACACCTCATATCCAAATCACAACACCTGACTGATACCATGAGACCAAAACGCTGCGTCTGTCAATGCACTGGAACGCTGCCTGTAAAGTCAGAAAGGGAAGCTAATGACCTGCAGACCCAAGGAGGAAATGACTTTCTATCCCTCTCCTCCAAAGGAAACCATCAGGAGCAAAGGCAGGAAAGCCATAGAAGTAGCTCTATGTATGTTGACATGGAATGATCTTTATGGGTTAGATTGAGCAACATAAAGTGAGATCAGAGCTCAGAGTAGGATCTGCTTCTATACGTATTCTTTTAAGAGTGAAATATATGTGGATATGCACTGGATAACTCTGGAAGGATGTAGACACACATACACAACCTAGAAAGGATTCTCTGTGAAGACAAGAGCAGGGAACATGGAAGGTAAGGCAATTAATTCTCAATGCTTCTAGCTGTTGCAAACTCCTTTGCATTGTTTGATTTGTTTTAATCATGGATAGTATAAATTGGGCTTTTTACAACATATAAACATTAATGTTTTTAATCTTGTTACAATTTTTATTATAAATGCCCCCCAAATACCATGTATTAAAGTCTTGGTTGAGCTATACCTTTAAGAGGTGGAGCCTATTGGGAGGAAGCTAGGTCACTGGTGTGCATTGAAGGGCGTATTGAGACCTCTGCCTCTTTCTCTCTCTGGGGTCAGCTGCAGGAGATCTGCAGCTTTGCTCAGCTCCCCTCTCCCTGCCTTGAGGTTCTGCCCACCACAGTCCTGGAGCACTGGGGCCAGGTGACCATTGATTGAAACCATAAGACCAAACAAACCTTTCATCTCTTTTGAGTTGATTATCTCAGGCATTTTGTAACTGGGACGGAAAACTGACTAAAACACCCCCAGCATAGAAAATAACCATAGCAACTTTAATATTTTAATTTCTTATTAAGTTTCTTATTCAAAGCCAGACCATATATAATAATATTTTCACTTAGTGGTTATGATCTTCTCCTAAGGAAGACATGTATTAAGCAATCCCAATTGACAGAATGGAAGCTGAGGAAGGCTAAGTAATCACCCAGAGCTACATATCCGTCATCTAGACCCCTGACCCACCATTTCTGTGTGAAATCCAAGCTAATTTACCACTGAATTCCAAAATTCTTTAAATTTCAGACAGGTTCCAGCTGCAGTATCACATGTACACTTTTATGACTCTTTTGCTCAAATCTGTAATGTTTTCAAGGTTGTATTAAGAAACTGGGGGAGTAAGTTTAGGGTGATTTCCAAGAGGAAAGTTTTCATTGGAGATCACGTGCTTTAAGCTCATATCATAATTTAACTTTTTTTTTTCAAAATCATTAACAAAAGGAGAAATTCTTATTCATTTTTCCAAATTGCTGAAATTATTTTTTAAAATAGTGTTTTGTGTTCCGCAGCAGCTCATCCCTGGAGTTTTAATGCTGCCACTGGGTCTTCTGTCTTTTGACTGAATTGCCTGAAGGTAATTTGCATATCATTACAAATAATTACTTGCAAATTTCACTAGTAAAGCTCAGCTTGGAACTGTGACATCTTTCCCCAATAATGGGTTTAAAATAAACAAAATTGCATTCATTGATCTAAAGTCAAGTAAACATTCGGTAAGCTCTATATATCCAATTCAGGGAAACAGAAAAATCTCCATCTCTGGAGTTGGTGTCACACCATCCTGAGCCACTTTTTAGAGCTTATTACTTCTTATTCTAAATTGTCACTGATCACAGCAATTGTGATTTTGGCAAGAGACCACCTGGATGGAAGGTGTAGTGAGGCCATACACAATCTATTCTTTTTTCTTTATTCTCCAGAATCATTACCTACCAGAGAGGAAAATAACAGGTCTTACAAGTAAAACACAAATTAATTTAGTCTTCGCAAATATAAAATATTCCAGTCATCTGTTTATGTGTTTAAGAACAAGAAATATGAATCTATTTATTAATATAGTGATAAATAATTCAGCCTTTTGCTTTGGTTCTATATTATGGTCAATTAATAGCAGAAGACAGGAGCAAAGGCATATGGGCAGTAGCTGCTGGGCATCAGGAGCCCTGGTGTGGGTGGTGTGTCCTGGGGGATTCTCTCCAGTTTCAGAAGCAGACAAATGAGCTTGGTGGACATACACACACACACACACACACACACACACACACAGGATACCTAGTGGAAGGAGGTGGTTCACACTTGTGGAAATCAATGCCTGTTTGTTTGTCTGTTTGTCCCTTACATGAAACTTTCAGATTTTTTTCTTTTAATACTTCTGCATCAATATCTTTATAAAATTCTTCCTTGTTGAACTGACATCATTGTAGAAGGCACTGTAAATTTACATGAAGTTTGAAGACACAATATAGAGAGAACATGAAGTTTACCCACTTTCCCCCAACAGTGCAGAAGTGTAACACCGTGATCACATTAAAGACGTCGATGCTGATACAACACACCAGTCTCATTCAGAGTTCCTCATCTCCATTGGTTCTTGCCCCTGTGTGTCACCTGTTCATTTTTTCATCGCATTGGGCTCCTGAGCAGGTGCATCTCGGTCAGGACCCCTCTTGATGATCTTCTGTATCTGCTCCCCTCAGTCCACATCAGCTGTGCATAAACCCTAGAAAGTGCTGATCTTGTCCTCATTTCTATAATTTTGTCACTGCAAAGCCATTATGTCAGTGAAAACCCATGCCATCCAAACTTTGAGGACTGGCCATTTTCATGGAGTGTAATTCCCTGGGGACTCGATGTATACAGCAAGAGCTCCCTGTAATACCACTAAGCAGGCCCCATGGAGTGGATAGACTCAGTTTCCTCAGACACCCTCTCATTCAAGAACATCTACCCTGTTTCCAGCTTTGGACGAGGCCCAGCCAATCAACCCACAACAAAATCCAAAAGAGCAAAAAGCAAAAACACAACTGCTAAGGACCACCCTGTGGAGGTCTTGAACTTTGCCTAAGCAGATGCCCGGGTGCAGTTGCTGGGTTGTGCCGTGATTGCTATTTAGTTTAACAAGCATCTCCCCTACTGCTTCCCAATCACTGCACAGCTTTACTTTGTCACCGGCTCCTCCTGACGGACTGGTTCTCTCTGCATCCTCACCAGCACTGGGGTTCACATTTTATAGTAACATTGTAGCTATTCTTCTGGTTTTACCTAGTGTCTTAATGGTTTCAGTTGCATCCTCCTGATGTCTAATGATGTTGAACACCTTGTATTGTCCCCATTTGTTATCTGTGTGTCTTCTTAAAAAAATATATCTATTTGTATATTTTGCCCACTTTTAAATTATATTTTTGGATTTACTTTAGGTAATTTTTATTTATTTCTTTTGGTGGGGGTACTGGGGCTTGAACCCGTGGGTGCTTTATCACTGAGCCACATCCCCAGCACTTTTTATTTTTTTATTTTGAGACAGGGTCCCCTTAAGTTGCACAGGGCCTTGCTAAATTGCTGAGACTGGCTTTGAACTTGCAATCCTCCTGACTCAGCCTCCTGAATCCTTGGGTTTATTTTATGCAATTTTTGAGTTGGGAGAACTTTTGTAAGTTCTGGGGAGAAGACCTTTGTGAGATATATGGTTTGTGAATATTTCTATCAACATAGAGCTTGTCTTTTCATTCTCTTAACAGTGTCTTTTTCAGAGCATTTGTTATTAATTTTAATGAAGTTGAACTTCCCACTTTCTCTCCCATGGTTCTAGGGGTTTGCAGTGTGTCTAGGTTCTTTGTGTTTTGTTGTTGTTTTGTAAATCAATGCCTAGTACTATCCATTGAAATGACTGTCAACTCCACATGGATTTGTCTTTTCACCTTTGTCAAAGATCAAACTTCATTTGACTATGTTTACGTGGGTTTATTTCTGGTCTCTGTGCTCCTTGATCTGTGTGTCTGTTCTTCACTGATATCCTACTATATTGATTACTGTCATCTCTTCAAAGAATTTTTGGTATCAGGTGGTCTGAGTCTTCAACCCTCATAATTTTTCTACCTTCTATTTGGTATCCTAGGTATTTTGCTTTTCCATATGACCTTTATAATCTATTTGCCAATTTCACAAAATTTGGGAATGCATTTTACTTATAGATCAAGTTGAAAAGGATTGATATATTAATACTGATCATGCAATATATAAAAAAATTCTTCATTTATTTATATGGTTCATTTAAGAAAATCAGTTTTTCAGTTTCCAATATGTTGGTTCCTTATACATTGATTTTTTAGATCTATATAAAGTATTTTTCTTGAGGGTTATATAATGAATAGCATTGTTTAGTTTTTCCTCTCCAATTTTAATTTTCCATTTCTTTTATATAGGAAATACTTGGCTATTGTGTATTAAGCTTGTTTCCTGCCACCTTGCTATATTTATTAGTGCAAAGTTTTATTGTTAATTATTTGGGATTTGATACAAAAATAATTATATTCTCTGTAAAAAGAGTCAGCTGTCTTTCTTCCTTTTCTACATGGGTGCACTCTATTTTTACCTCTTGCTTCCTTTCACTGTCCATAACCTCCAGTCTGAGGTGGGCCAGAGTTCTGAGAAAGCAGAAGCTTATTTTATCAGATATGTGCCAGCTGAAAGCATTAGTGTCCCCACCCCTCACATTTGGCCATCAGAGTGATCACAGCCCCAGTCACCCAGCTCTTCTTTCTCCCTGGCTCTGTAAGACCCTAGAGCAGGCCCCTCACCCTAGAGCAGGCCCCTCAGTGGGAAGTTCAATTATATACAGATGTATATACAGTACAGATATACAATGTATTATATGTCAGGCAAATACCAAACAGTTCTTCTCCAACCCAAATCTGAACACAAAGCAGAGGCCCATGAATCCTCACTCCTCCTGGCACAGAATGATGCTCAGTGTGGCTGGGGAGTCTCTGCCGGCCCCTTCCCATCCAGTTGTCCAGGCGGTACCCATCTGCCCTCAGCCAGGCCAGTACAGTACCACGCCCAGGACACCCACTGCTCTACTTCCTTTGCTGGAGGGCTCTTCCCTGTGCCCACTGCAAGCTCTCTGGTCCTTACATCTCAAGACAAGGGCCTCTTCTGCAGGGAGTCTCTGTGAGTCCTGAACTACTGTGGCTCCTCTAGGTCACAGCCCTTGTTTATAGCTGCAATTTCCCTTTGCATTATGTGAACATTTGACTTACATTTTGATTTGCATCTCTTTTCTCCACAGAAATGTAAGGGGGTTCTCAATGGCCTGACATATTCAGTAATGATAGTGTCCATAATTAATTGAGGAGTCAACCAACTGAGTGCTAATGGAGATGAACAATGTTTGTTATCTCAAACAGCACAGTCTAAATATGGACTGAGGGCTTACACTTGGCCAGATACTGTCATTTGCATTAAAGATATTTAGAAACACAAACAAAATGCTTCTCTCATAGTTAACAGTATCATTGAGAGATGCACATAAAAAATAGGGACAAATGAGGGTTTTACAAATATGTTAATGGAAGTTTTGATAAATAATTAAATATTATGTAGCATGGAAAAGTAAACATGTATACATTCATGAGAGCATGATGTGTGTCATATCTATGCTGTGTATGTGGACACACATGAGCACACATGATTATGCATGATAAATGTGTATCATGCACACATTATGCATGCATATCTTCATATATGTGCATATGTAGTTGTGTTTTTATATATTTAGTTGTAACATTCTTTTGTTCAGAAATGGCATATCCTAACTATGAAGGTCGTTAGTTCATTGGGAAGATGAGAATCATTTGGCATATGTTTTCTAGTTATTATTATCAATTTTCATTCTGTTTTAATCTTATAATTTCAACATAAAATTATGATTTTAGTTGATGTTTATAATGGCTTGAAAAATAACTCTGATTCAATGAAACTGCTCATAAAACCCTGTAATCTTTTCTGTGTATTTTAGCAATATGATTTTATAATAATCTTATAGTTAAATGTATTTGATAAATAGTATTTTAGATAATGTCATTAGATTTTAAGTTAAACTAGATACCAAGACAAAAGAATATTTATTTATAATATTATAATATTATAAAATTAAATGGGGAATGTATATGTAATTAAACTTAAGTGTAAATTAATACAATCAATATACAGACAACCAATGCTGCATTAGCCATTAAAGATCAGAGGCACAGAGTGACTGAGACCATGTTCTCTCACAAAACAATGATTCAAGGGCCAGTGAAATTCTAATGTTTCACACTTCCAAGATAGCATCACTGTGATTAAAAAAAAATACACGATTTTTACTCAAATGTGGAATTTTTGAGGCTCTCTGTTTGTTCATGCTTCTATCATTTTGGAGAGGTGACCACAATATGGAGAGGTGACCACAACAGGCCAGTTCTATTTTTCTATAAAGCAAACTTGGTACCACAGAGCCTGAAGTTCCAGAGTGGTGATGGCTGGTGTGTGTGTGTGGGAGGGGGCTCTGAGGCCCTGGAGGGAGATGATAGACACTGGCAGGAAGTAGTCACTGCGGAGAACACCATTTTTCCATGGGACTGAATCACAGCAAACAAGAGGTCACAGAGGAGAGCGCACCAACTCCAGGTGGGAGCCACCAGTGCCTCCGAAATTGCTGCAGTCAGGGGCTGGGATGTGGCTCAGCGGTAGAACCCTTGACAGTCCCTGGTTCCATACCCAGGACCACAGAGCAAACAAACCAACAAACAAGAACACACACACACACACACACACAAAGAACACAAAAGAAAAACACCTTGCAAATGCTGCCATCTGTTCCCGACACCCAGAAGCTAAGCTAAGTAACATCAGAGCTTACTGAGCGCACCTCCCGCGGTGGGTGACGACAGGGAGGGGAGTCAGCCGGGAAGCCTCGAGCCTAGAAGATCGGAGCCCAGCAAATCTGAAGGGCAAAGCAAGGAAGCCAAGGTAGGCAGGCCTCACACTGCAGTGCAGCTCTGAGAAAGCATTGGCCGTCCAGCCTGGAGCTGCCTGGAATACATGGGGGCCCCTCGTCCAGGGTAGAATGGCCAGTACCCATCCGGGGCCTCTGCGCAAAGGGCTGCAGGAGGAGACCCAGCCCAGGGCGATTCTTTGCACTTGAGAAGTCCAGATTGTGGGGTTCCTTTGCAGCACACCTTCCTTTTAAAATTATTTTAAAACATTCTGGATTATAGAATAGGCTGTAGTTTCAGAATAAAAGGAGAAAATGTCCATAAAAATAAGGGGAAGATGGTTGCAATTGCCCAAACTCTATCCCTCAAAAGCAGTAGGTCTGGATATTTGAATCCTATTTTCTGTGTAAATATAAATCTTTGCTTCTAGTCACTGGGGGTTGAATGGTTACAGCCAAGTTGCCTGAAATAGTTAAGCAATTTGTATTTCAAGTAACATTTCCAAGATAATGTCACACACATCCAAAGATATAAAATTTACCATGAGAAAATGAAAACTCAGATTATGTGTCTCTTATTGATTATGTGAGTTCTAAGCCCAAATTTACAGGATGGCCATAGATTTTACAGACAGAACTCCACCACGCGGTGTTGATACTCCGGGTGCCTGAGCTTTCCTGCACCCCAGCTGAAGCACTTCTAAAGCCCTGGCCCCGCAACAGGGCCATTTCCTTCCATCTCAGTTTTACAAGCCACTGTGAAATCCTTCACAGCCCAAACCAACACCTTTGAAACACAGCTGCTCTATTGAAATCCATAATCCATTAGCTCAATGAATGTATTTGACTCCTGTAAATTTGAGAAATGTTGTGTCATTTTGACAGTTGCAGCCAGAAGCCTTCAGATGCTGACTTGTGTCCAGGTTGGGCCACCTCTGGTTTCACCTAGCCAGGGGCAGTCTGGCTGAGGTGTATTTCAGTAAAAGCCTAAGCAAACAAGACAATAAGACACCTCCTTCAAAATAAATAAATAAATAAATAAATAATAATTCACTGCACAGAGCAATTCGTTTTCCCTGGAAATGGGTAAGCAGGTGCTGGATGTTTTACCAATTAAATCGTGAAGCTGATTCTGCAAGGTCCACTTTGCTTTCTTAAGGGTATCTTTTTAACAAAAATGCTGATGTACGATTATTTATTTGCCTGGTTTTTCTGCTTTCATCCTCTGTCATGAACATTTCATGAAAAATGTACCCTTTTCTCCCTGTCTACTGAAAACCTAATGAGCAAAAAATGTGAATGCATTTAACACACACACACACACACACACACACAATGTTGTGGGGAGTGCAAGGGGTGTGGACCCAGGGTGGCTCTGCACTGTGGGTTCACGTAATGTTCTTCTGCAGGGTTCTGTGCTATCATCACAATCAGAATTCCTTCTGATTAGAAAAAGAGATGAAATTTAAAACTCAAGAAAAAAGCAAAACGAAGGGAGAGAGAATCTGGTGTCAAAGTAAAACCAAATGAGATGTGAAAACAATAATTACCAAGACTGGAGTGGCTTCTTTTCCCCCAGTAACCAAGTTTCCATTTGTTCCCATTTTTTCTCACTGTGCAGAAGTATCCGGGGTCCTGAGTGGGGTCTGTAAATGTTTTTATGAGGTGCAAGGATTTCAGGAACAAGTTGGTTTCCTCTGAAGAATGCAAGATGGTTTTAACATAATAATCAATCAATGAAATCTCCTATAATAATAGAGAAGAAGAACAATGAGATTATCTCCACAGCTGCAAATGGAAACATTTTTCACCATCCAATATCGATTCCTAATATAAAGTCTCAGTAAACCAGGAATCAACATTTACTTCATCAACCTGCTGAGAGGTTTTGACAGAATTCCCACAGTTGACAGCATAGGTAATGTAATAAACTACCGCCTCGTTCCCAGGACTGGGAACATCAGTACTTCTGACCAGTGGCTCTCTCCAGGACTATACTAGGGCTCCAAGGAAGTGCAATAAAGCAAGACTAATAAATAAAGGACAGAGAAGATGGAAAGGAAGAAGTAAACCTGTCTGTGTTGGCAGATAATATGATCCGTTATGTCGGAGAGCCTAAGCATTTTTCTAAATGCAGCTAGAGTTAATAAATGAGCTTAGCAAGATTGCAAGATACAAGATCCCAGAGTGCAAAAATCACCTGAATTTCTATGCACATGTAATGAGCCACATCAAATTGAAATTGAGAATGCAATGCAACTTAAAGAAACAGTGAAATATTAAATATCATAGTATAAATTTATCAAAAAAGAGACAAGTCCTGTACATTGAAATATCAACTATCAAGGTGGTAGTTTATTCTTGTACATTGAAATATGACTATTGAAAGAAGACATAAAACTAGGCACATATATTTTGCTCATTCATTGAAAATTTGAATATTCTAGTAGGTGAATTATTTCTTTAATCATCCTCCTCCTCCTCCTCCTCATCATCATCCCCAGTTATGGATTCATGGAAAATTAACAACTAATTAAAATTAACAATCTCATTTTTTAAATTATATTATTTTATACACCAGAAAGCTACAGAGTCAAGTGCAAAATGCAGGAGCCATCTTACGCATGTGTGGGGGAGAGCTGGCTCAGTTCTTCCTGACTGGGCTCTGAGTTTCATGAGCTCAAGTAGCCAACTCTGTGCATGCACTGATGCCAGGTTTCAGAATGATGTTTCAGAGTGAATGGTTAATGAATGTATCTGAAAATAAAAATGGATGGGTTACACAAACTGGTCATTATTTTTTATTTATTCATGGATTCAACAAGCATTCTATTAGTCCATGACAGGCACCCTGCTCTGATCACCAGCTGTCCACCTCTGAACACAGGGAAGGCTGCATTTCTTCACTTCCTGGGAACGGGCTTGTGGGAAAGTGATGTGGGAATGGGCAGTGATGTGCGAAAGGAAGTTAACACAGCCTGCGTTTGATGACTTCACTCTCTGCTCTCATCCCTGCATCAGATTGCATTCCCCAGAGTTCAGAGGACCCGTGGCCCTTGCCACCAAGACCAACAAATCATGTGGATCATTGGCATGACTGCAAAAGAATTCCTTTTTGCTTTAAACTCCAGATGGACAAAAATTTTTCTCTGTTGACACAGATGATGCTAAATTTTAGAGTTTGGGGGCAGACATTCTCTGGCTTTGCTGCCCAGCTTTGCTCTCTCAGCGTGAAAGCCACCATAGATAGTATGTGAACCCACAGGAAGGGCTGTGTTCTGGTGAGACTTAACAGCCCAGGGATTTGGATTGCCTCTTGCATGCGCCATCTCTTTAAAACACTGAGTTTTGAGGTTACTGCCCCAACACAGCCTTGCCCACCTTGACACAAACAACCACCACCCTCTTGTAGTTGCGGGCATCTATGAAAGGGATGTCCTCTGACCTCAAGAAATGACATCTAGGAAAAATGGCTGCTGAACACCGAGGCACAATGTGATTGACATATTGATGGATGTCTGCGTAGCATGACATATTGATGAACAGTCTGCTTATTTTTTTAACTAATAACAATTTTTTTCTCCTCCAATGTAATAATCTCATCCATGATGGGATAAAGCCTCTTGCTCTTTCCATACTTCTCTTGCTTACTTTTTCCTCATCTGCCACCAAGAGTGACTCTGTGAGAACCTCCAGATTCTATCACCAAATAGCCAAGTGGCTCCTAATTCAGAATACTGTGTTGTTCGTATCTTTACTTCTTCCTTCACACACAGAAATCAACTACATCAAAGATGCATTTTATGACTTGAATCATTTGCAAGGAGCATCCTAAGTCACCACTGAGTTTGGGAGGTACCATCGAGGGTGCCGGCTGTCACCCAGACATCATCACCCTCTGCACTGAATTTCAAAACACCTCCTCAAGACCTGTGCAAATGGCACTCGTGTTTTATCTTCATGGTGGGATTTGGTACAATAATTATTTTCCCCTGTAAGTTTTGATATCTTCCAAATTTTCTCTAATAAACATGTGTTGTACTAAAATGAATTTATTTGAAGGAAAATACATTACCACTGTTATTCTTCATAAGCCTCCTAATTATCGGGCAGATATTACACATTTCACGCCAGGTTGCACACGACCAGAACAGCAGGTCTCTGCAGAATTCTCGGGAGCTAGGACGGCAGGTTGGGCTTAGCTTCTTCAGATAGGGGGTGGTAGGGGGTGTTTGTCTCTGGCAAGTGGGGAGAGGACTCACAGGACAAAGCCTTGCCTCAGAAAGTGACAGGATTGATCAGCAATGTCTGCTGCAGATTTAGGACAGGTAGAATATGGAGCACCTAGTGACTGACTGTTGGGGTCAGCACCGTTGCTGACCCTAATGGCAGTGCATTGATCAGTCGATAATGATTAATCATCTCCACTGATGCTAATAAGAGGAACACTAAATCATTTTGTTTCACAGAAAATCTCTGTGCTGGTGGAGTGTATGCAAAGCCAGCAAGAAGACTCTCCTCCTGCCAGAACCTTCTCAGCATCCTGAGTCTAATGCACAGTGCTCGAAGCCACCATCCACATCACCCGACAGCAGGACGGCCACCACCCACCCACCAAAGAGTGAACTTTGAAGAAGTGAATAATGAATTTCTTATTTTATCTGTATAAATAACACTAAAGGCGATATTAAAAATGCAACTGAGCATTTATTCATATATGCAAATCATGTTTCCAGAAAACAAATTGGGAAATTAAACTCATCAGCTCAACCCCAAGCTAAAAATTACATGATTAATTCTTACTTTGTTTTCCTTTAAGCAACAAACAGACTATCAAAAATTTGAATCTGATAGGCTACTAAGTGAATTGTTTAAGGAAAACAATACATTTACTTTTACATTTTTTTGCATAATAGATAAGCAATTCTGTTACCTTGGTACAGGTGCTTTTATATAGAGTAACTTATTTCTTTCCATGCTCATGATGTTTTATCATTATTTGAAATGGTCTTTTTGTAACATCATTACCCTATAATTGATGTATAATAAACTGTGTATGTTTAAAGTGTACAATTTGATAAAACTTGACATGTTTATGCCCCAGAAAGCAACACCACTACAAGGATAATGTGCACATCTCTGCCTCCCCCAAGGATTCCTCCTGTCTTACTCTAGGCAACTGCACAATGCCTTCTGGTTGCTATGGATTCATTTCCCCCATTCCTTTGTACAAACAGGATCATGCAGTAAGTAGCCATTTGGTTTCCCTCCTGCTCTCTGTGTCCATTCCATATTCCTTCATGCTGTGAGCGTTGCACAGTCCCGTCCTGTCCCCTGAACACTGTGTGTGTGTTCACCTGCAGAGGCACATTGGGGCTGCTGGGTTTTGGCCTCTGGAAATCTGCTATGAGCATCACGTACACCCTGCTGTATGGCTCTACCCACTCCTATCTCTTGGGTAAATATGCTGGTGTGATGGATGGTTGTAGAACAGGTGTGTCTTTGACTTCTTATGAAACTGGCCAACTGTTGCACAGTGTCATAGGGAAGGCATGATTCCTGCATTTCCATTAGTGATGGATGCTGGTTAGAGGTGTTCTGCGTTCTTGCCAGTGATTGGCATGGCGAGTCTTCGTAATCTGGGTGTTCTCAAAGGAGCATGGTGGAATCTCATTGTAGTTTTAATTTGCCTTTTGCCAGAGGGTAGTAATGTTTAGTATCTTTTCATACATTTATACTAAATATTCTCATTTTGATGAGTTTGTTTAGTTTAATGTTATTTGGAAGAAATTTCCTATGTTCTGGACTGAAGATCATTGTCAGATGAATATATAATCCACAAACATTTGCCTCCATCTGCCTTTTGATCAACAATCTTAAATTTTAAGTCAGATATATTATGTTTAAATCTATTATGTGTCAACTTGAGATGGTGTAGCAAATGAAACTTTGACTTCTTAAGCGTCATACAATTTTCTCCTAGGAGCTTTATAGGTCTCTGATGAACTTCAGTTAGTTTCATGTGTGGCTGCTGAACAGATTGTCCACTTAGTATGTATTTAGGTGCTGAGTTGTTGCAAATCTTCTCAGCATCCCTGTGCTTTTTCTTTCTGAGATCCCACTTCTGCCTCTGCACCCGAGACACTCCCTGGGCTCTTCTCTTGGCCTTGCAGCCACGATAGGGCTTCACCACTCTCTCCTCTCTCCATGTCCCATTGGCCCCAACCGTCTGACACCCAGTCTTTGACACTCTTGCTTCATATACTTTTCTGTTTCCCAGAAAGGTAAATTCAGATGCTGCTCTTTTATATGGTCAGCAACAGAAATTTTTGTTTTTTATTCAAAGTCTATTTTAAGATAAATTCCCTATGAAATTGGCAAAATCAATGCAAATTCCAGAAATCAATAGGTGACATGCTATTGAATGATCTCGGTACCCCAACTTCCTTACCTAAAGTGTGTACAGAGTTGCTGCTGTCCTATTTACATGGGGTGGTCTTTCCTGCCAATCAATTCATCCTTAATACCAGTACCTGAAAATTAATTAATTTATACTGAAAAAAGCATCTGGGGTTCAGCTTGAGAATTAAGTTTCCCAAATTAGTTTCACATCAGCTGCATTCATTCTTTCAGTAAGTGGTTTTCTTGTACAGGATTATAAATATGCACAATCTCATTTATAGACTCACATGTTATAGGCAGCTAAGGTTGCCTGAACGTATGCATAAATGTGCAACATTTGCATAGCAGTTTAGAAATATTTACTTTCCAAACATTCTCCATTCTATCATCCTGTCTTATGTTTTGATATCGACAGATCCATTGGCAAGGATTTCACGATTTCTAAGACCCTGTAACCAATTTGTAGATATTCTCTTTTTATATATAAAATAAGCCAAACATGTTGTTCCAATTGATCCATCTTTCCTCTTATCGATGCTTAAGGGAATTTTTTTGAAACACTATACTAGAGTATCAATTACAGAGAGAAATGAAGTAACTAAAAATATATGTCGGTGAACATATTCATATTCCAATAGGCAGCGCTTTTATTTTTTAAACTTTTTAATAATGTTGCTTTAAACTAGCTGCTGTATTTACTGGCAAATGCTAATTCAAGTAAAGTCTTTTGAAGTTTAGTTGAAAGAAAAACCTGAAAATATGACTGAGGAGGAGTCACAGCCTTCTCTGGTTTTTCCTGGAGTCATTCCACTTTTTTTCTTTTCTTCTCCTTCAGAATAATGCAACATACGGTCTTGTTCTAAATGTCCATAAGAAACACTGTGTTCTCCTTTAATACTTCTGATATCATTAGCCCCAAGAATTTGAGTGATGTTTTGAGAACACTGCTCTTTACAAATATGTTTGCTCTTTTTTTTTTGCTCCAGTAGAAATATAACTGCATTATTACTAAGTTTCCTCCCCAAATTGCTGTGGATATGCCAAGTGCAAGAAGCAGGAGGATGAGGGGGATGGATAAAAGGGAGAGGAGGTTGGAAGGACACGAGCTGCATCCACCATCTGATATCAGCTAAGTGACAGGCTCTAGTGTGAGCTGAGTTGCTTCTTATATTAGCTATTTTAATCCTATTTAGTATTCCTGGGAGGGTCCTCCTAAGGTTCCCCGAATTCTATGCAGGATGGCAAATCTGTTCTGACTTACACTTGCCTGCTCTGTCGCCAACAGTGGGCTTTGCACTTTGATGAGGTGATTGCATTGGTGGGTGTGATGGATATGGTGGATCTTCTTCATGACACTCATTTACTTTTCCTTGTTGATGAGGTGCAGGTCCAGGACTTATTACAAAGCCCTGGCTCTTCCCCAACCACAGGATACGGCCTCTGCAGAGGAGGCTGCCATGTATTTGGTAGTGATCATAACACTCAATAAAAATTAGCTTAAAATAGCATTATCTTGGAATCAACACTAAAGAATGGACGCTGCCAAGCCCAGAAGAGCTGGGACAATTATTAAAATGGAAGCCTAAAAGGGCAATGTTCTACTAATTATCAAGATGTATTATTTTTCTCCAGCAATTATGACTGTGGTATGGGTTCAAAGCCAAGTTGACCACTGGAGTAATCTGATTTCCTGGATAATCTGACTCTAACTGGATGTGCTGAGGTTGGAGATGGAGTAAAACTGGAAAATGGTAGCAATGTAACAAATAGGTCACTTTCTATAAGTAGAAATTCCTGCAGCTAGATCCCTGCCTCACACCATACAGGGACTGTGATGTAAGAAGCTCCCTGAGTGTACCTTAAATATGTGCAGACCTTCTATGTCAATCTTGCCTCCATAAAGTGATTTAAACAAAGGAAATCAATTAAGTACATATTAGAAGCTTTGTGAACACCTTTGCACAATCATGTATGAAACAAATGCTGGATATTTGTCGAAAAAATTAATTAGGCTGGCTTCAGAATTTGTTCTGTGTAGAAAGGAGACCTTTTTCTTAGGAACTTTTAAGTTGTCTAATGTGTGGTCTCAGTTATTTAAGTAGTGAAGACATTCATTTAGAAAAGAAACAAAATTCAAAAAGGCTCTTGAAGAGTTGGATGCTTTAATTCAATGTAATGAAGGAATATGTCAGGGACACAGGATTGGACCAGCAACTAGGCTACTAAATAATGTGGAGAAGAGACTAAGCCAAGGCAGCTGGAAGGATGTGGGTAACATATCAGAGTCACAGGTGGAAATTGACACCGGAAACCGTGTCAAGGAGGAAGCCATGGTACCTGCTGGCTGATATCTCCAAGCTCATGAGCAGAAGGATGTGGGACGCAATTAGTTGCTCACCAGAGGTTTCCAAGAAAACTGTCCTCAGGGGAAAGGGGGCCCTTGAGGACCAGCACAGCAGGTGATGGGGTAGTGTGGAGAGGAACACAAAGGCAAGTTTCCTGAGGGAGCCCAAGCCAAGTGAAGAATCAGTCATCTCAGAATCTGCAAATGCAGCCCGGTCCTATTTCATCTGTAAAACAGACAAAAAGGGGTTAAATCCTATCTGAAAACCAAATCTGACATTAAATGCTGTTCCTTCTGACAAAAGTTGATTTATCTCATGGAGGCATCAACTTTAGTAAAACTCTGTTGGTGTCATATAGATTAAATGTAGAGACAGATGTATAAGGTTATCAATCGTTTACAAGAATATCTCTGATTAAATTAAATGCATTTCCCCAAAATTAAACAAAAGATAAACAAACATAAAAAAAGTCATCTCACCTCAATAATCTAGAAATGATGTCTATTTCCAGGGAATAGGCCACCCACTGTCTTAGAAATCCACACCAGGCCCTGTGCTTGGAAGGCAGCTCTGCCCACCATTCTAACACCAGCCTGCATCTCCTGGAGAGGCCAGGACCCATCCCAGACTCAGAAAAGAGGCAGGTGGTGTCATGCACAGACCCTACCAAGCCCCTGGAGTCAGGAGCTCCCTGCAACCCAGGGCTTCAGGACACCACCCACAAGAGGGGTCCCAGGTGCCCGACATCAGTATCCTTCACCACCCTGTCTACATGCCCACGTACCAGGAACCACGCTTGGGCCTCTTTTAAGCTCAGCATGTCCCTCCCTAGCCTGGAAAGTCTTTCACACACCCAAGTCATTGCTATTCTGACAAAGGAATGTCTAAGCCTCAGGGCCAGTTGACTTCCTTTCAGTTCTTTGACTTTTCTCTCCCCTCTGCAGCCCTACTCTATTTCTGTAGTTCTCTAGCAACCTTCTTAATGGACACATTGACTGGCTCCGAGGGTGTCCGCCTCTGGCTTCTCCAGTCCTGCCTCTGGGCCCATGAAGCCCAGGGAGGCTCAGGAGCCGATGATGAAGATGCACCCAAGAGACACAGCAGCAAAGAGGCGAGCTCCCTGTCGGTGTCTATTACCCACGGGGCCGAGATGGAGGTAGGCGTAGAGCAGAGGATGATAGAGAAGAGGGAGGGAGGGAAGAAGAGGGAGGAAGGGGAACAGCAGAGGGGTTCTGGAGCAAAGGCCTGGGCAGAAGCCGTCACGGAGGACCCCACGCTCCATAGGTGAGGATGCTGAGGGCAGTCTCAGTCTTAGCAGGCTGGGGCAGGGCTCTTAGTGCTTCTTTCTCAGCTGTCCTCAAGTGGTCACCTGTGACTGAGCCAAGATGCATTGTCACTCCTTCCTCTGAGCATGAGAGGCACCCCACAGTATTCAGGCTTCTGCATGTGACCTGTTTTGCTGAGTAAGGTGTCAGTAGCTCTGAGGTTCAGGTGACTTCTGGGCTTCACCTGTGCATGAGCACCACAGTGCCTTTGGATGCACTGACATTTAAAGTGGAGTCAATCAAGTGACAGGATTGCATTCCCAGCCTCCTGTCTGGATGTCACCTCATTGTCCCCAGCACCGACTGCAGAACCTCCAGGGTGTGCTTGTACTCTGAGCCTTTCTGGCCTGCCCTCACCTGCCTTTCAGCACCTGCTTTGTTCCAGTTCCATAGAAGCCTCCGCTGCCCAGTGCATTAGGTGGAGACCAGACCAAGACCCCCATTTGGCCGTGGCTGGGTGTAATCCTTCTGGGGACCTGAAATACCACACGGCTCCCAGTGCAGTCCCCACTGGATCAGCGTGAGAAGGCAGTCTGTGAGGACATCTCCACTCAGGGCTTCTGAGAGGACATTTCTAGGGGACCTCAGGGCCTGTGGTTAAGTTGTTTTTTCTGTCCTTGTTGAATTACGAAGGCAAACTGGGATCCAGAGCCAAATTGCTCAGAACAGTAAAGAGAAATGGTGACCTCGTACCACTCTTCCTCCCACAGACGGCTTTACTTCCTCCTAAGTGGTTGTTATATTTGTAAAATATTGACTTCCAGAACTGCTAAATCGTTACCCAGACCAGAACACTCCTGTCTCTTGATAGAACTTACTGTGTCATACAGAAAATTCCAAATGAGCCTATCTTCAGCAGGGTCTCACCTCGGGAGGAATCAGTGAAACTGCTGGACCTCACTGTGGCCTAAACCAGCTTCTCTATAAGAAATATGAAAGTAATATTCTCTTTCTAGTTCTGTGTTGGTTACTCCACCAAAATGATATGTTATTTACTTTTCTAGTTTTCACAATTCCCAGATAGCAAT
Organism: Marmota monax; assembly: GCF_021218885.2. Taxonomy (NCBI): domain Eukaryota; kingdom Metazoa; phylum Chordata; class Mammalia; order Rodentia; family Sciuridae; genus Marmota; species Marmota monax. The sequence goes on along the minus strand of NW_026692530.1, from coordinate 140,541 downwards.
GCCTTGAACCATTTCTGTTATTAAATAGATCAAAGATGCAATGACTAATTTAAAAACTGTCACTCACGTGAATTTTAACTATGTGTAAGTTGAAACAAATTGGAAAACTGATTTTTTCCTCCCAAGGCAATAATTCTTGACATTAGCAAAATCTCTCCAGTGTTGAAGTACCCCAAAAGTCCCAAGTCAGAAGGCTCTTTTAGGATGTTTGTCTCAATGTGGCCCCAGGATCCTGCTCCTTAGAGAATGGTGTCCTGCTGCCAGCTGCCCACCCCATCTGTGTCATGCTCACCCCCTGATTTTCTTCCCTCCAAGTCCCACGATCCCGCCTGCTGAGAGCACACGGGCTCCACATGCCCACTTGCAGCCCTTCCCCCCCTCAATCACAGGAACCCCATTTCCCAGGGTCTTTGCCTCTGGGTAGTGCCCAGGTCAGCCTGACAGGAGATGGAAGAACAGAGGGGAAGAACCCAGGGTTGTCTCTCTTCCCCTCTCTGCCCCGGGCACTGCCTCTGCTGGTGGCCCAGTCTCCTTTGTGGCTCCGTCTCCCACTGGGTTGGTCCAGGATTTCATTCCAAGTTCCAGGTTCTCAGCTCTCATATCATCACCCCTCTCACCTCTAGCAGGGTAAAGGCAGCGTGTGTGGGTTGCCTGACTCTGGGTGGCTCTTCATGTCTTCCATCTGCTCTGGAAAAAGTGCCCTGAATTCAACTCCCTCTGATTGAAAGACCTGTGCTTTCCCCTTTCTTACTAACTCAAGATGAGACAAATTCACCACTACGACACTGTATTGAACACTTATATTTTGCCAACAATGAGAACATCCCTTTGTTCCATGACAAGACACCTGTCACCGAGGGCAGTGTGTCCTGGACTGGCCACACACCACATAGCTCTACCTGTCCTTATCTCTCCCTGTGGGCTGGCACCCACCATGGCAGTCCATCTGTGAGGACCCCGTTGCTTCCTGGCTCTCATGCCAAGCAGGCGGTTCCAGACACAGCACCAGCCCCGTGGGCATCTTCAGGAGTGGCTCTAGCCCCAGGCTTTGTGCGCCCACCACCTCCAGGGAAAAACTTCAGACTCTTACCTTTAGGTTGGTTCAGGTGAGCTGCATCCTGCCCTTTCCTGCTTGGGGAAGAGGCAGCCTCAGCCTGCTTCCCTGTCTCGAAGGCTGCCCCACACCACCCCACTTCCTGGGCTCTGCGACTTCCTGTCCTTTGTGTGCACTTGTTTCTCAGCATTCAGTGGCAGCCTAGCAATCCACTTTGGACTATGGGATTATTTCCTATCACTGGTTCATGGAGCCTGTGAACATCCCTTGGTAGCATCCAGGACAAAACATAAAGGAGAGCTAACCACACCAGGGGTCTGATGGTGACAACCACGAGAACCTGCCCGTCGGACCCCACAGGGCGTGTGATGGTGGGCTTTGGCTGCTCTGTCCTCAAAGCTGTCACCAAGTCTTTGACTTTTTCAAATAGCATCATTGAGAGGCGATTCACATGCCACAGCCCTAGCATTCAGTGTGCACTGGTCACAGGTTTTCTCTCCATCTGCAGAGCTGGCGGACCACACCTCCGTCAAGTCTTGAACATTTCATCTTCTCCCAAAGAAGCCCGGCGAGCTCAGTGCTGTCCTTCACTCCCCCAAAGCCACAAAGCCAGGAATCCCTTTACCTGCTTTCTTCACCCACAGACTTGCTTATTCTAGGTGTTTCCTAAAAACGAGATCCTGCGGCATGGGTCTGTGTGCTGTCCTGCCACACTGGGCATTCCCTGATGGAGACTGTCCTGTGCCTCTGCATTGGCATTTCATGGCCTCCCGACACGTCCATCCACATCCCATTCCTCTTTCTTTCACAGACACTGAACTTAAGACTTCTCTCCTGTCCCTCCCCTCGCTCTCCATCTGTATCTCCAGAGGCATCTCCCCTAGAACATCTCTTGCAGTTCTAACCTCATCTTGGTTCCTGCTCTTGGAAAACCCAGACATCACCAGTGCCAATCTGAGGAAGAAAATATGAAATATGGGCATCAGCTGCTCTGTCCTCTAATGGTCGAAGCCGTGGGCACCCTCCCCAAATCCCCTCTCTACTTAGAGCTGCCACTTCTCTAAATCTGGTTAGTCATTATCAGTGGCTCCTTAATTTGGAGCTTTGGGTCATCTGCAGCATGAAAACGTAAATGTGCCGTTGACACCTCAAAGAGGGAGCACCCCGAGAGGCTCAGCTGCATCTAGACTCAGACAAACCAGCCCTAACAGTATCATTAAAAGAAAACTTAACCTATTCCATTATATTTTACATAACTTAGCTCCGTAAATCCCCTGCCGCCAGCAGTACTGATATTAAACAGACTTCACATGTAACTGATCAATATTAAATTCCTTAAACATCTATTCTAACCTCAGAATAACTAAGCTTCATAACTACTTTTATACAGCCCTCTTGCAAATAACCCATCCTTTGTAATCACCATTGATTTCAAGTGTGACAAGAAATTTAATTTTATCAAATGATGACATTTGCCAAATGCACAAAAAAATGAATTTTCCTCTGATTACGGGTTTTGATGATACTGAGTTTATTCTCTGCTCTCCAGTGACAGAACGCTGCCATCAATACTTTAATCAGATCAAAAAATTGGAGATATTAAAGAGAAGAGGACAGGTTCCAAGAAACAGCTAGGATATGGACTGGATCCACAGAGAGCTACAAGTTGAATTTACATTGCTTATTTCAACAAAGAAATATTAATTTTATGTCTTTGGCTTGTGGTCTCATGCAATAACATATCAGTAAACGTTTTAACTTCAGTTTCAATCCAGGAAAGTGAAGTTGACATTCTGGGCATTTGGTGTTTTATACTCTAAGCATTTTTTGGTGCATATTTGGAGTTAATGGGCCATGGTGACTTTTGGCCTGTCCTTCCAGCTGGGGATGGCCTTGCTCAGGCTGTATTCCTGGCCTGGAATAACAGGGCGCTTTCAGCCCTGGCTGAGGTTATAATCTTATCCTCTAGGGGGCACTGTCCTTCTTTGAATTGATGTGTAAACATCCAACATACTGGAGTCTTCTACAGCTCAAAAGAAAACACTCATTTATTCCTCAGAGAACGTGTGAAGCCTTTCCTTTGGAAAACATTTGAAAAGAAAGCCAATATTCCCGTTTAGAAAACAATGTGGGCTGCTAGGATATTTTCTTCAGAGAAACATCATTTTCCAGTAATTGAGAGACAGAAAATGCTTTATTTGGCAATATCTGAACCAAACAATGAAAGTTTTAAAATGCTTTTTCATGTTGGGATGCTATCAGATACTTTACTGCACTACTCATACCTAGGAGAGTAGAGCCTTTTTAAACACACAACGGCACCACCAGAGTTTAACAGCTAAGTCTTCAAGAATCTCTCCCCGCTGTGTCCCGAATGCCAGCCTCAATTGCAGCTTCCCTGCTTAGAAACTCACTTGGAACCAGCAGCACTACTATGACAGAGGTGCCATCTCTTTAATTAACATGGAGCCCACGATATGTGTTGGTTTCTAACTGCAGGGAGAAAGGTCCCTGCAAACATAGGTGTCTTTGCCAAGGGCTGGATCTCTGGGAGCTGTATCCAGGAACAGGTACTCTGCAGGCATTTCTGACCCCATCAGACACAGGGACTGAGCAGCTCCCACTTGAGCTGTACTGGCAGTGGTCACCAGGAGACACCTGCTGCCTGTACCCCAGCCTCATCCTGTGCCCCTTCATTTGTGGCTTGTGGACGGCCACCTCCTCACCATACCCTCACCTGAAGGGAACAAGCTCTGGTTACTTTCCCTTCTTCTTATTCTAATCCCAACCTGGAGGCTCTACCCTCATGACTTCATCTAAACCTGTGGCCTCCCAAAGACCCAGCCTCTTCGTGAAGTCAGGAGGGACATAAACACGCAGTCCCTGATGGCACCCTGTTAACATGTGGCTGCATGCATATCCTACTGTGTGTGTGATAATTGCCTTAATTGAAATATGTAAAAATGCTTATGATTTTTATGATCTTAATTTAGAGTGAAGAATCAGTTTGGGCCTAAGTCAAGATAGGAAGAAAATGATCTTGCTCAGCCCTGGCGATCCTTCAATGTACACTGCCTCAGGCCAAAATGCTGATGAGCAAATCTCTGTCCATGCAGGAATTATGGTTCTCTAGGGGTATGGACCTTTGTGAATATGATGGAATCTGTGAATACCTAGAATGTTCTTGGGAGTGTGACCATACGACTGGAAGTTGAAATGGCATCTGCCTCAGCCTGGGCTATTCCCAAGAGTCAACTACTGCTCCACTACATGCACAGGCCATTCCAAGGGTGAGCTGCGAGACCAGGGACTGGTGACGTGGCCCTGGGACCAAGCACTCCAGCCCGCGGGCTGCCTTTGTAATAAGGTTTTATTGGAACTCAGCCATTTTTTATGTGTTGTCTGTGGCTGTTTAATTCACATCAGCAGAGCAGAGCCAGGGTGGCTGATCCCATATAGCTGGGAGGCCTAAGATATTTACAATATGGCCCTTCACAGAAAAGTTGGCCAACCCTGCCCTGGACCTTCCCTCGCAGACACCCCAACAGAGCATGAAAAATGTTCTCACAAGAGGGGGCAGCATGCCGAGAAGAGGCCCAGGCCAGCAGAGCAGAGTGGGAAGCCTGGTTGGGGTATCTCAGGAGACCACCCAACTCCATGGAAGGAAGGATCTTCCACCGTCCCACAGGGCAAGCTGTGCAGGGGCCCAGACTTGGGAAACTCTGCCCTCTTCCCTGACCCCTCCTCCTGGTGAAGCAAAGAAGGTAAAGTGGAGAGCTTTCAGGAGGCCGGCTCTCTCCCTCACCTGGACTTCTACACAGAAACAGGCTGGGACAAGGGCAAAATGACCAGAGACTGACCAGCAGGCTTCTTCTTATTCTGCATTAGATAGAGAAAATAAGAATTTTTCATATAACAACAACAGCAACAAAAAAGGAACAGCTAGGCCACAGGACCCCAAATAGTCAGGATAGACTTTATATCCAAGGTGAAGGAGCCTGCATGGAGGGCAGTGACCACAGACAGTTGTCCGCTTCAGGCTGAGTGTTGGTGTAGGATTTTACTCACAGATCCTAAGTGTTTCCAGGTGATTTCAGGCGTCCCTTGGAACCAATTATGGAACTAAGGACAAATCCTGAGGGGGCCTTCCATGTGCGCTCAACTACAGCTGATCTCTCAGTTCTCAAAGGAACCTTTTGTGTTCTGAGATTCCTAAAAAGCAAATGCATCTTATTAGTCTGCTGTATTTTTGGAAGCTGCAGGGAATCTATCACATGACCAAAGGGAAAATGCTCCGACAGTGGTGTTGCCTAGGTCCCCCCAACTCAACTTCACCCCCTGGTACTCGGTGAGGCCAGCAGCCGAGACCCAGAGTCAGGAAGATGAGTTGGACTGGAGCTCAGCTCCAAAGAAGAGCCTGGCTCTGTGGGGAGGTGGTGAAGAGAGGTGTGGGGGACTCAAGGTAGATACCCTGAGCCAGTAAAGACAAGTGCAACCGGGCTTTCAAAGGAATGACATCTGCTGTCCTCTTCACCCCAAGTCTTTATTCCTGCACAATCTTAAATTATTTGATACACCTACATCATGAATAGGGAACCCAAAATCTGTCTACTACATGGGGGGAAATTAATTTGGTGGGCAGCATAAGATGAATCGGAGCACTAAATAACAAATGCTAAAGGAGCAGCCAGGGGTGACCATAAATGCCCAAGTTCCAGGGAATGGGAACGCATAATAAAGAGAAAGAAAGGAATGAAATTAAGTTAGATTCTGGAGGAAGATCGAGAGTCAGGGAATGCTTACACAGGACAGTGCAGGAGGAGAGGGCGAGACCCTTGGAGAGCGACCAAGAGCTTAGAACAGCCTGCTTAACTGGCAGTGGGGACAGATGAGGTGAGAATGTGTGTGTGTGTGTGTGTGTGTGTGTGTGTGTGTACACATTTGAGCAATTAGAACACACTTAGCAAATGGAAATTCTGTTTGTTAATCAGACAGGAAACTGATGGAGTGAGAGAGTCCCAATACAAGGTGATACAGAGTGACAGCTGGCAGCCTCTGCCTTCATCAAATAACCAAGACTTTTGCAGATGAGCTTCCCCAGCTCCAGCTCTCAGCTCAAGAAGTACCAGTGGGCTTAAGTAGAAGTCTCTCCCTGTGTCTCCAGGGTCTGGTTCACATCAGAGGATCTTTATGCTAAACTATAATTTCTCAAAGAGGGGAAAACAAAGGCTGACCCCGGTTTCAGTTTTTAAAATTAAGTTTAACTTCACCACTTTTTAACAAGAGCAGCCCATGCCTTTGCTCCCAAGAGGAACTGTCCTGATCTGATGGGATCCCACATGTGCGCATGAGGAATGAAAATGGTTTGCAAATCAATCCTATTGGCAGAAGAGCTGTTTTCTTCCTTTGAATTAACAGGATGATGTGGGCATTTTTGTTTACATAATGTTAGACTCTGCTGATATTAAGTAACGAATTAGCAAAAAGAGGCCAGTTTCCTTTGACTTCAACTAAACCACGACACCTCGGCTGACAGGTGTCTTGTCATGCACACAGCACTCTTCCCAGAGGGAAGTCTGCATGGAACTCCCAGGAGAGCCTCAGTAGCCAAAGTCATTCCATAAAAAAGCACAAGAAACCAATGGTAACATCCGTTCTCCTTTTTCGCCCCCTGCCCTAAATAAGAATCAATATTCCCCTCTCTGAAAGTGTCCAAGGATCCCTGACTTATCCAGTATTGCAGGTCTCGTCTCCCACTGCCCCTCAAACCTCCCCTGCCTCGGGCTCTATGGAGTGTGCTCACAAATCTGCATAATCATCTCTTCTATTCTCAATGTTTTCTTCAGTTCTTAGAGATGTCAATCCACAGTGAGGGAGCTGCCAAGGGAAGGTAATTTAAACAACATCCTCTCATAACTGTCATCTGTCACCTTTCATCTTAAAGAAAAATAAATCAAACATGAAGCTTATGCATAACCCAAATGGCAAAGGAACTTCATATTTAAGATATTTAATAAATGTCAGCTTCAGAAACTAGGATCTTCAAGGAGGTAATATAAAAAAACCTGCTATTCCCGCGAAGCATATTTCCAAATGTTTCAAGTAAATATCTTATAGGATGTGAGTACAGGGGCACACTATGGGGAGACAAGTCACAGAAACTTTTGCTAGTAGGACTCCTTTCAAATAGAAATGAAGACGAGCCCTGTGCGTTTGCAGAGGTGCAGAGTGTTGTGATAGACTGGAGGTCTTTTGAGCATCCTCAGTGTAACTCCAACAATCCTTCTGAAGGTGACCAAATTAAATCAAAGAAAATAAATCATCACAATTACGTTAGACAAAAAATAATTTGAAGAAGAGCTTTGCCTTCAGCGGCACATGCTGCTCTTGGGTTTTATCGCGGTCATTGGTCAGGGACTCCCTGGGTGTAATTTTCTGTAGGACAATTACTCATTTGAGAGAGTCATTCTCTAATAAATTGGAAGCAGTAGGTGAAACAACCTGTCAACCGTCTTCTCATTGGTGCAGCCACACTTTTTATTTTTTGGAATAATGATGCCAAGTTCAGAAGGAAGGAAGACTCTAGTACCTGACCACTGGCTACACCACAGGCAGCCACACCTGCCTGTCAGCGATCACAGAAGTGGCATGTGGCTCTGCAGATGGGGATAGGAAAATGAACCCGAGAAGCTGCAGAGGGGGCTGCACCCCCTCAACTCATTCCAGACCAACAGGGTGAACAAGAAGGTGGGGCAAACCCTGTGAGAGGGCATTGGACACTTGCAGAGTTTCTTAGCCTGTGGCCACATGCACCCCAACCCATGTGCCTGACCAGGATGTCCCCAGTGGTAATCAGCAAGGAACTTTCTAGAGGATGAAGAACATGGACAAGGCCTCCTGGGCAAAGACAGGCAGGCAGCCTCCAGTGGCCCTGCCCAGAAGGGGTGATCACCCCACGTCACTGCACTCACATGCTCTAGGTGAAGGGGGACTCTGGGCTCCAGGAACCGCTCCCTTCTCTTTGGCTTTCCCTGCAGTGACTTTGGGCATTCCTGAACCAAATTCTGCCCAGGACCTTCCACAGCCCAGCTGTGCCCAGCTCAGGGTGGCACCACAAATGAGCCCCCTCCCCCGTAACTCAGGGGCTACATCTTTCCCGGGCACCAGCTGCACCAGGAGATAAGATAGAGGCGGGTACCTGCAGAGGAGCAGGCTGGGAACAGGCAGGTGTGACTAGTACACGAGGGCGGGAGGCCCAGGGACACCATCCAACAAAATGCTCTTAAAAGCTTCTCCATAGGGTGGGGCGCAGTGGTGCAGATCTGTAATCCCAGCAGCTTGGGGGGCTGAGGCAGGAGGATCGAGAGTTCAAAGCCAGCCTCAGCAACAGCGAGGTGCTAAGCAACTCAGTGAGATCCCATCTCTAAATAAATACAAAATAGGTCTGGGGATGTGGCTCAGTGACTGAGTGCCCCTGAGTTCAATCCCGATAACCTTTGTCCCCCCCAAAAAAAGCTTCTCAGTAGGAAGTCACATGCAAAGGGAACCAACAGCTTCAGAGAAGTATAGCTGCCAGACTGGCACTGTTCATATACATAAAGTGTGCACGGATGGAGTGATCAAGGTACCCTGTGATGTTACACACACACACACACACACACACACATACACGGATATACGGGGACACTAATGGACACATATCCACTAAACTCTGCTTCAGATACAGACACTACAAACACAGAGCTTGACTTGGAAAGATCCTACACAAAAGGGCTCAAATCAGGTTGCTTAAAGACACTCCAACACACTTCCAGATGTGGAGGAGAATGGCTCATTCTGGTGAGGAAGAAGTTGTGCATTTTCTAACAGGACCTGGCAGCTATCTTGCTTCCTGAGTGCATAGCATTCCACAGATGGGTGCGGTCTGCAGCTCTGTTTTGCTTTCCTTTCTTCTTCCACTCAACTTAGCCAGTGGCTCTGCTGCGCAAGACATGCTTGCAGCTGGGCTCCCAGGAGATGAATGCCTGGCTGCAGACTGCAGTTGAAGGAACAGCCTGGGAGAGAGAACATCAGAAAAGAGCATCAGTCCCTGAGGTAAGGTTGAAGAGAATCAGCTCCACACTGAGGCCCACACACAAACTTGAAGCCAGCAGTTGATAATGCAGAGGTGTGGGCCCCCGGAGCCTGCCTGCCCACTGACCCTCCAACCCTGGGAAGGATCCCCCCACTGAGATGCCCAAGACTCAGTGTCCCCTGGCATCTCAGAGCACGTTTATAAATGGAAAACCTTTCCAGAAGTAGAAGAGTTTGTTTCTAAAACCAGATTCCCAGTGGAAGAGAAAGAACCGTGTTGAAAGTCCAGAACAGAAAGAAGCCATTCAGCCCAAGTTCCAAGACAGAGCTGAGTTTATTACACTAAAGTTTCAGGGAAAACCTTCCCAGCCAGCCGTGAGTTACCTACTAAAATCCAGAGGCAGATAGCACTTCTGGAGTTTCCAGGCACAGGCGGTCACCATGTGGAGGGACAGCACCCTCTGCAATTTAAAAAATGTCCTTTAGTTTTTGGCCTCAATTCTTGCTGCTTATACAATCTAGCAAGGTGAATGTGTCTCGAGATATTCCTTCTGACGTTCTTGGAAGTCCATGTGAACTGTGAAAAGCTCAAGCAGCAGAAGGCTGGTCTACCTTACCCATCCCTGCACGAGGGGCAGACAGACACCTGGACACAGGTAGCTGGTGGATCCTGCCTCCCAGGATGATGTTTCTTACGCTTGGCCCACTTCAAGATGGGTGGGAGCTGTTCTTCTCCATGAGCAGTTTCATTCATTCCTCTTATTCATCTGCTATCTTCTTAACTCCACTGGAGCAATCACTGTAAAATTGAGATAAAGCTTTGACTTTCTGCTAAAGTATGAAAGATAATTCTTAGCAAAATAAAGTTAAGGTTATGGTATTAGACAAAGGGTAAAGTTGATGGCGTGAAGCAATGTCTGACTTGGAAGAGCGAACACTGAACAATATCTTAAAGCAGATGACTGTAATTCACAAAGGTGAATTATCTACATTTACCCCTAAGTTCTCCTTGCTGATGTTGGCTTCTTTGTCTCTCCTCCCAACCTTTCTATAAAAGCACCAACAACTGCAAAGTGTATTTTTCAAAATGCAATAAAGAAAGAGATATGTCCTATCATATTGTTCTAGATATTTGGTCAATAAAAAGAATATTACCATTTAAGTTGAGATTCATTTAACACCGAGCCTTAAATTATACCAGAAATCTACTGTCTTGCAGGGGATGAATCATTTTACATGAACTAAGTGACAGCTAATAGGTTGATAATAATAAATAGGAGGAGAAATAGTAAGACCCAGATAAAAGGCAATAGGAATCATAGAACACAGTCATCATTTGAAATGTCAAGGTAAAACGATCATGTTGTCAGAGAAGCTATGTCTCCAGTACTATCATTTCTCCCCTACTGAGTAGATTCTGTTCAGAAGAGGCAAATCTTACCTATTTTTCAGTTGGGGTCATTAATCTTCACAAGATGTTAGCAAGTTGGGACCCCAGGATTAATTGCATTAGCTTGGCCCAGGATCCCACACCACCAGAGGGAATTCAGAAGGGGACACATATGTCATAAAAATGCTCTGACCTTTGCCCCTGAGACAGGGAACAGGTTGCAAAGGTGCCTTTGTTTAGATGAATTCCATTTTCAAATTGAAAGGTAAAGAGAGTAGCGCCTGCCGCAGCCTGGGCTGGGAACAAAGCCACAGGTCTTTACTTCTTGCTTGTTATTTTAATTTATTTTTCATCAAAAAAAAAAAAAAGCTGTGCCCAGCCAAAGAAATAAAGGTAGCTTTGCCATCCTGAATAGACACTGTTGACTCTTTGCCTCTTCCTGAGGCAAAGGCACCCACTGAGCGAAGGCACCCACTTCGAGAGAATCACCCAGGTCTGTCCCAGAGCCTGAAAGCCAAGGCAGGGAGCGAAGGGACTCCTCTGCACTAGCCAGAAGCTACTGTGTGAGTTCGTTACTCAGACCTTCCCACAAATTTGGGAGATCCCTGCTTAGTAAAGAAGACAGGCTGTGTGGACACAAGGGGTTGCTTCCCTTGTTCCCCAAATGCCACTCACACAGTGGTAAGGTGACTTATTTTTAAAATTTCCACCACAGCAGGACAAAGAGAAGGTAGAGGAGAAACAGGAACAGCACCTCAGAGTCACTTACCTGTGTGTCCAGGACACCACATGGCCCACCGTGACCTGCACAACACCCTTCCTGCTTGAGAGCTGGTGGCACCAGGTGGCACCGGGCAGGTGATTTGAGATGTCTGACTCCTGGGAAGGAGGCCCACAGCAACCGCTGCCTCTGTCCTATTCTAGGTAAAGCCAAGCATTACAGGTTGGTGTCAGACACTGTGTCCCCAGCCTGGTGGTTCTCAAAAGTGCCTTCGCAGCGGATGATCTCGAGTTACGTATTGAGGGCTTTTCTCTGACTCGGTGGTTCCCAGACCAAAGTCCCAGGAACCACAAGGATTACCAGGAAGCTTGTTAGATACAACAACCCTCAGGCCCCAAGCAGGCCTTTCTCCAGGGACAGGCGGGGGCTCCACAGGTGGGAACTGCACGCCAGCACCTGTGAACTTCCAATCCAGGTGGCCGCTCAGTCTGGAGGAGGAGGTGGGCTTCACCCTGCTGGGCACAATCAGGAACAAACTGAAACGAGAGCCGGCAGAAAGGCGCCCTCAGAGGAACCCTGGAAGGGCGGAGTCCTGTGTCCAGTGTCCACCGCACCTGCTGGAAACTGCCTGCTCCCCGGCCTCCTGAGCAGCTTTGGGGTCCTTTTAGTGATAATAATCACAAGTAAATTTCAGCCAGGAGCCCATTAGGTCCGACAAAGTGCCTTTTCAAAATAATGGAAATGGAGTGCAAATTTTCTAACCCAGTGAGGGAGACGGCTTTACTTTTTTTCTTTTTTTTTAAAGCCAAGTGTGAAGAAGTTAGGAAAGCTGAAAAAATAAGGACAGAAAGGTAAGGCAAGCAGAGTGAAATGTGAAGCACTTTGGCAGCAAGAATCCTAAGGACGAAGCTGTATTTTGCAGGGCACCAAGCAGGTGGTCCTGGGAAAGCCCCTGCGGGGAGCACCCGGCCCTCAGCTGAGTGTCTTTATGCCAATTGAAGCTGCTGGTGCAAGCTGTTCCCGTTCTGCTCTTGCAAGGGGTTACCAGCAGCACATTCAAAGCATAGTTCAGGCACAATATTTAAAGAGTGGCAGCAAGAGAACCACTGAGACTAGCAGAGGGAGCAGGTGGCGCTCCTCTCCTTCCCTCCTGCCATCCTCCATCTGCAGGAGAACCCGTGGAAGGGCCTCACGGTGACTTCCCAGTGATAGAGTCTTGGGTGGGCTCCGAGGAATGGAGTGTTTCAGGTCTGGGTTTATAGACTGCACAGCAAAACCAGCAACTGGGAAGTGAGAATCTGAAAGCCCAAAGGACCATTTGAACATGAGCCTCAGAAAATGTGGAAGGGGGCAGCATTCGCCTCAGGGGAGGGGACTGGACCCACCTGGCCCAGGCCCCTGCACCAGGAGCTCCATGCTCAGTCAGGTTGCAGGCGCTGGACACAGGACACAGTGCAGGGCAAAGGACTACACGCCAAGCTGAAGGGACCTGCTCCTCAAAACAGGACTGTGGGGACTTCTCAGCTTTGTGAGTTTGTCACTGTGAAAGATTCACAATCTTATCATGATCAGGTCACATTTAGTTACATATTAATAAACTACCACCATTTAGAGGATTGATTTCCACCAGATCAGGACAGTCTTCAAGAACTGAGGAATATGGAGTTAGATCTTTTAAAGTTCATTCATATTGACTAGTTTCCTTTCCTCTTGTCTTTATTTGGTTGTGGTGTTTTATAATCCTGGGGTACAAGAACTGATATAGGTGGTGACAGTAATTGCTGAAAATCTGAAGGATTATTGGCTTTGAACTGAATGACTGATAAGCTGTAATTAGTTTGGGATACTTTTAAAATATCATGCCATGTTTCTAATCCCCACTAATGAGAATTAATAATTCTCACTGTGAAGATTTTTAATTTTTTTAAATAATCTGAGCCTTATGATTAGAAAAGAAAGCAGGGGAATCTTAAGATCAAAAATATATGTATTCAAGGGAAAGAAAAATAAATATTTGTAAGCAAGTCAGCTGAGTCACACAGAAGGAGGCTCAGGCCTGGCCATGCATAAATGAGGACACAGATGTCTAAGTCTCTCTCTCTCTCTCTCTCTCTCTCTCTCTGGACACTTTTGTTCTCTCTCCCCATGAGCTGCTGGGGGGACAATGTTCCCAGTTACCTCTTCCTGAGGCTGAGTCACCTCTTGCAAGGTCCCTTTGGCCACCCCTGGTGGATGAGAGGGGAGGCCTGGGAGCCTTCTGGGCAACATGGTTGCTCTCTGCTAATGAGGGTGTTAGGAGGGCTCTCCTCTCCCCTCCATCTCCTGTCTGGGGCTTGGGCTTAGGGTAATCCATGGACTCCTACAGAGTATCTGCAACCTTGGCGACACAGGGACAGACTCAGGACTGAGGGTTTGACCACACAAGCCCCAGGGAGGACAGCCAGGTCAGTGGCTGGGGAGGTGAGCACTGCAACCCACACACGTTCAATAATGAGCCCTGTGCTCCATCTGTCTGCCTGTCCATCAACCTGGCGACCTCGTGGGCACTCACTGGGTCGTTATCAGGCAGGGGTGGCTTCTCGATCCTCTCACTTTGAGTTGATGATTTCATTCTGACCAGCCTCTCACTTTCAAAGGAACCCTGAATGAGAAGATATCAAGTCTCCTATTGCTCCAACCACATCTCATAAAACTCCAAATAACCAGTGGATCTGTTTTCAAAATGTTATCTTAGCCTACTGCCCCAGTATTCCTTCCTGAGTGGTGACGGGCTTGACAGAGAAGAAGGGAAAGCTGGGAAGTGGGAAAACAATGGAGTTCAATGACTAACTGGATACAGCTGTACCTGCAGCCTGATCTTCCTGATGGTTCAGTTACCCCAGACAGGGCGCGCCTTCCCCTGGCCCACAAGGAAGATCATCCAAATTGTTTACTTAGAACATGGAGTCCCCAGTGGCAGACTCCCCAGAGTCAGAACCATGCATTCACTTGACTTCCCAGGTACTTAAACAAACATGAGAACACACTGAGGGAAAGAAAGGGAGAGAGGGAGGAAGAGAGAGAGATACAGAGAGAAAGATAAATGAAGGAAAGCAAGAAGACAGGAGGAGTGTGGGCGTGGGAGTGGGGTCAGGGTTTATTTGAAAAGCCACGCTGCAGTCTGATCATCTTCATGACCCCCACCCCCACCCCTTGAGATGGTTCTCATGAGGTGAAATGCCTGGTCTCTGAGGCTGACCTCTCTGAAATGCCACCGCCACTGTCACCAAGACCCAACAGCCGTAACCAGAGTGGTTTTACTTAGATTGTAATTATACAGATCAGTGGGCTTCTGAGACAATCTCTCCAAATCCTGGGCTCTTTTTTTTCCCAGAATAGAGCCCACAATGACACCAGGGAGCAAACCCACAGCGTGACAAGCTTTTATTCAAATGCCTGTGGCATGGGGAGCTGGCAGTCTATCAACGGATGGCCCCTGCACGGTCAGCAAAAGGAGTGAGATTGTCTAGACTGACGGGAGGGACCAGAGTCAGGCAGAGGGGAGGACGGCCTTGGATCCACCAGGAAGCCTCCACTGTGTGTCCAAGAGCCCTGCCCTCCCCCACATAACCAACCATATGTGGCCAGTTCCCAGTGCCATATAGCTGTAAGCTGCTGTGGTGGAGGTGGGTGCGTTCATTATGCAGATGCATTAAAACTCCTGTCAGGAGACCTCCAAACCAGCTCAGACCCAGTAGGTTTTGTGGAGTCCAGCCTCCTCCTTGCAGACTCCTGGGTCATCCATCTTGCTTTTCCATGGAGTCCATGGATCTTGCATCCCTGGTGCAAATCGTCAGCACCCTCAGCACATCAGTGATTGTGCAAGAAGAAGGGAAACAGGGGTTAGGCAGGAAGGGAAACTGCAAGGTCTCAGAAGGGACTCAGGAACACTCTGATAAGGAAGCTGTTCCTAAAATCGCACACTTGAAAAGAATTCTAAAACAATCAGTAGTGAATCGGATTTCATATTTCAGGTGACAGATGGACGTCTTCTCTGGATCAAGGTTAGGGCATGTTTACAACATCAGGAAAGTTGACCGACGGGAGACCTCAACCACAGAACAGTGCTTCCTTCTGACCGCCCAGGGCAAGGCAGGAGGGAAAGGTTGGGAGTCTACATGGGAAGGATTTTCAAAAGAAAAAAAAATCATTAAGTTTTGTCATTCTTTGCTTTTCAAAGAACCAGAGGTCACAACACAAAGTTGGACAAGAAATGAATCAAGAGCATGTTTTGTCAACTTA
This sequence comes from Marmota monax, assembly GCF_021218885.2. NCBI lineage: Eukaryota > Metazoa > Chordata > Mammalia > Rodentia > Sciuridae > Marmota > Marmota monax. The sequence continues at coordinate 125,022 of NW_026692530.1, read as the reverse complement.
AGCAGTACCTGAACTCCTTCTAAGAGGGGAAACGGCAATTTGGAATCCCAAGACCATTTTGCAGGTGGTGACTGGTTCTCCCTGGACATCTTGTCACTGACAGTTAGAACTGGAGTCCTCAGCCACTGAAACTGGAAGACCCAAAGCTGAGGGAGCCTGACTTGCTGGTGGTGAGCTGGGGACTCAGTTGTTGCTGGACCCCTGTCACGTGGCTGGTCGAAATCCATCAGGTGTGTATGCAGGCTGAGGGTTTTGAGACTTTTTGCAAAAGATGCCACAAGTTAATATTTTATATAAAATTTCTGGAATTCTAAATTTTGTAACAAATATAAATTTTTTATTACATTGTTCTGGCCCAAATCAATACTTCAGATCCAGCTGAATATTGCCTGATTGTACATTATGCCGTACAGCATCTGTGGTCCCAATGGAGTCTTCGATAAAAATGCCAACACGGCATGAGACCACATGGTTGTGTGGAGTGGGAGAGGCCCTATGGACTCATGGGCTCCATATGATAGGATTGTTTTTTTTCCTTGCTCAGGTCACCATTCAGGGGAGGAGATGGAGGGGATTCCTCTCCAGGAAGTCACTCTGAGACTCCGGCTCTTTCCATCTTGCAGCCTCGTGTATTCCTGGCCTTTGTGCTTTGTAACTACATACATCCTGGCTGAGAACAGAAAGCTGTTAAGACACACAACTCACCTGCTTCCATGTGTAGATTCTATTTCTGTTACTCAAATGTTCAGACTTCTTCCATTTTGGAACACTGACATCTTGAACTCATGGCCTGCAAGTCAATCAGGAGAGGGAAACCATTAACCCACAACCTCAAGGAAATTTGGGAACCAGAAGATAAGAAATTGGTACCAGTTTTCCCATATTCCCCTGGCCAGAACAGAACATGTGGTACCACCCAACCTGGGAGGGAGGCTGAAATTATAGCCCCACCCTATGCAAATGAGAAAGAGCCAGGGTTTTATTTCACAAACAGAAAGATCAAAAAAGAATGGGTCTTCAATAACTGTGGCTATGCAGCCAAGGTCCTTGACTACCTCCGTCCTTTGACATGGATAAAAATAAATTTCAGTTGTGCAACAGGCAGGCACTGCCCTTAAGGGTTTGGTGATCTAATAAAAACTGATACATAATAAAACTTGTTGGTGCATCCTCCCCAGCAGCTACAAGGAAGTAAGAACTGACTTTCTTGTGGGGAAGAAAAGCACTTGCAGCTGCATGGTCTGTCAGGAACCAAGATGGCGCTACCCAACAGCAGCCCTGGAGCATAGTGGGGATTTGGGCGCACTGTCCTCCAGGAACACCCAGGCTGGGCTACTATAATCCTCAGGATGTATCCATTTAGCAGAACTCTGAGTGACAGCTGCAGGCATGGGCTCTGCAGAGCCTTCACACAAATCCAGACATCTTTTGCATAATGACTCTTCAGTACATTCCAACACAACTTCACCAACAGGAGGAAAGACAAATTGGTAAATGAGTGCAATGTCATATTATGGAGTTAATTTTTTCTAAGTTATAAAAAATGATGAAGGAATCAGAAATTCAAAGAAAGGTGCAAGGAGAAAGTAGTAAATCACTTACACCATCCATAAATATTTTGGTATTTGTGCATTTTATACAAAAATAAAGTTGCCTGTATATATCGTTTAATAATTGTGTTCTTTTTATTATTAATCTATCTTCTCAGGTCCACCAAACAGTAATATAACATCCATTTTATTATTTTCATGGAGACATCATTTTTATTTTATAAATGTGTTGCTATTTATTTTTTTCTAATTCATATTGATAGTATTCATGAGACATTTAATCAGTCTCCTATTTAGAGACATTTTCCCTCACTGTAAGAAGTATACTTAAATAACTGTCGTACAAATTCCTATTTTTAACATATTTCCAATGAAGCAGAATTACAGGGTCAAAAATCACACTTAATTTAAAGCATTCAGATTGCCAAAATCATTTCCTGAAAATCTTACTTCAAATAGAAAGATTTTTAAAAGATGCATTACTTCCAACATTTAAAGATATTATCAATATGTTTGGCTCAAATTGGTATCTGCTTATGCATTGTATCAGTCATTATCGAGATAATACACTTAAAATATATGTTGATTTTTAGTTCAAAGTTTAGAAACTGACTTTGTAATATATTTTATAAATTTTGTAATGATGTGGCTCATCTTTTTTTCTGATTACAATATGATCAGATTGCCATAAATACTCACATGTGGCCCTGGGATGAAGACACATGTAACAATATGTTTTAAAATAGGAAATCAAAGCTCCAAGTGTTTAAATATTTTTTTCCAAATTCTAATAAATTCAGAATCTTTAGGATTAGGGATAAGAACCCAGGACTCTCGCTTCCATCCCTTCTGAAATTCCCACCATAGAGATAAGCTTGGCCAGCGGCAGGGGAGTGGAGACAGGATATCAACCACCCCCACCTCTGAGCAGGACCCTCCACGTGTGCAGAGGCAGCAGAGCCTGGGGTGGACTGACTCCTGCCTTCACTCACTTCCTTGGCTGTGCTTCCTCCACATTGAACACGGTGATGCTCACTACTCCTTCTGTGACATCCTTGTCCCCCTTGTCTTGAGGATGTCCTGGTGGTTAGGGACATGCATGGGAAAGAAATGTAAATGCTATCAGCAAAAGTGACAACATTATCCTACTGCAAGACACTCTTATTAAAATAAAGAGCTTACCCCTACATAAAAAGGTCTTAAAAGTTTGGAAAGTTCAAAGCCAATATAGAGAATTGGAATTGAATGGTTTCCTCTTAGGGTAACGACCCAGGGTTGCTTCTAACAACCCAAGTGAATTTGCAAATCTTAGAACAAGCTAACACATCACAAACTCATCTTCAGAGGCAGAATTTAAAAACTCGTGTGAACTCAAAGTCCTGGACGGGACCAGGCACAGAACGTACTCCCCAGGACTCGCATCTTGTAGTCAAAGTACAGGACTCAAAACCTGTGCCTCTGGCAATGACATTTCTGTGCTGGGTGTCTGAGGCTTTCCTCCATGTCTGAGCAAGTCTCTTTGAAGAGCAGAACCAGGCTTCCAATACCACAGGGATCTTTTAAAACCTGGTGTCCCGAGTGAGTGTTATCTTTGAATCCAGATTGCTCCCAGAGAACAAGGGCAGCTCAAGCATCACGGCATGGCCCTGAGGATTGCTGGTGAAATTGGAGAGAAAGCCCCCAGCAAGTGACTTAGGAGTGAGTCACTCAGCTCTGAGCATTGCTTCTCTTTCCTCAGGAGACAGGTGCTTCCTGTGGAGGTGGGGACATTCACCCCACCTCCAAGCCTCCTGCTCAAGTGCAGATGGCAGGGCTCTGACACTCAGCAGGCCCTTCCCACGAATTAAAATGAAAATGGACATAAATGATATTACTCATGGTCACATCAAGGGAGTTAATTTTACCTTTATATCTCCATTAGGTGGTGAAATCTGAACAAAAGCAATTAGCTCTGTGAGTTGGGGCTCTATTTTATCAGGCTTTGGTAATCATGGGTATTTAATTCATGTGTGCTCGGTGAATAAATGAAAGGATCAATTTCTCTAACCATTTTAACATATCAGTTCTTAAAGTGGACAGATATTCTCCTTTGTCAAGAGAAGCCAGATAATACTATTTCGAGCAATGAAAGCCCTCTTTTTTTTTCTTAAAATGTCAATCTTTTTTTTAATTTTAAAAATTTATTTATTTATTTTAACTTGTTATACATGAAACAGAATGCATTTCAACTCATAGTACACATTCAGAGCACAACTTTTCATGTCTCTGGTTGTACACAAAGTAGAGTCACACCATTTGTGTCTTCATATATCTTCTTGGGGTAGTGATATCCATCTCATTCCACCATCTTTCCTTCCCCCCTGCCCCATTCCTTCCCTGCCCTCCCCTTGTCAATATTTAAAAGAATATTGGGTGGCCCAGATTAAACTCTTTCATAGCCATGTGTAGACTCTGTGATAGGTGTCTGTCTCTTGTTCCAATGGATTTGGTTTCTCTATAATAAACGGGCTATCATATTGTTTTTAATTGTAAATAATTAGGTTTACTCTGGTAAAATAGGGAAGTGTTTATTACAGAATACCATGAAATTTTCCCAGTTATTGGAAATGGGAAAGGAGATTCTAGATTCAACTTCCAGGAACAGCACTCAGAGGCCTTCAGCTATAGTGTTGGTATGTGGGTCCCACGACATACACATTCAACAAACGTTGAGGTTGAACCTAATCACCAATGTCATGGTATCTGGAGTTGTGGTCCTTGGAGAGGTACTTGGGTCACAAGCATGGATCTTCATGGATGGGATGCACGTTCTCATAATAGAGGCCCCAGGGAGCCCCCTCCCCAATCTGCCATGTGAGGTCAGAACCAGGAAGAAACCCTCACTGGACATCCCCTCTGCAGGCTGTGGCCCTGGGTTTTCAGCCTCCAGCACTGTGAGGAATCAGTGCCTGTTGTGCAAACCACACAATCTGTGCTCTCTGTCATAGCTGCTTACCAAGGCTAGGACACCTTCCAGGAAATGGCCAGGTGGAGAAGCACAGGGATTCTGCAGTGTGGAGAAACATGTGAGTCAGCTTGTCAGTACTGGAACAAAATACCTGACAAGAAAAACCTAGAGAAGGAAATGTTTGTTTTGGTTTATGGTTTCAGAGGTTCAGTCCATGGTCAGCCAGCTTCACAGCTCCAGGCCTGAGGTGATGCAGAACCTCACAGTGGAAGATGTAGCAGAGGAGAGCAGCTCAGGACATGGCTACAGAGAGGAGAGAGAGAGAGAGAGAGAGAGAGAGAGAGAGAGAGAGAGAGAGAGAGAGGAGAGAAGGGGCTGCAGGAAGAACAACCCTTCCAGTGCAACCCCCCAGTGACCCGTCTCATCAACCCCACCACACCAACCCACAGTCACCCCCAGCCATTCCAACCAGCATAGACTGAAGAGGTCACGGCTCTCGTCATCTAACCACTTCACCTCTGAATATCCCTGCATTAACAGGAGGTTGTAGGGCATACCTCACACCCAAGCCATGATAGGAATAGACTGCCACGACCATTGGGCCCAGAAATACTGGACTTCTTCAACACCTGTGTCCAGACAGTGGTTCCTGAATCCTCCCCAGCCTGATGCATATATCCATGATCAATTCTTACACAGCAATGTGTGAATGGTGGGCTCTATGGTCCACGTCTAACCCCCATGGCTGTGAGTCTGCTAAGGTACTTCTGTGTTTTTCAGTTCATATTATGAAGGCAGGTAGGTTCTCTATGAAGAGAAGTACTAAAATGTGCTACTTGATAGATCCGTGAAACTCAATTTCCTTCTCCATGAACTTAGACTTGGACTACATATTTCATTCCCACTGCATTCAGGGAGCGTCATTCAGGGAAAGTCAGGGTTCCAGTAGACTTTAGAAAGACGTTGTGTACACTTCTCCCAGGTTTGGGACATGTAATACTCCTACACAGTCTTGTTCCTTTTCTCTCTTCATCTTCTGACCAATAAAGAGGATGTGGCAGTATCACAGGGAGCAGTGGAGCCATAAAGTGGGAGGATCTTGGTGCCCTGAGTGACTGCATGGAGCCCAGCATCCGGCCTCCCACACAGCCAATCAGCCTTTATCTTGACCATGAGCTACTTCTCTGTCTTGTTTTACCAGACATATTAAGGGACTTACCAGTTCCTACAGGTGACATTGAGGGATGATGGCCATGAATAAGACACACCCTTCCAAAAGGGGAAAATACAAGGGTGCATTAAAGTCCTTCCCTCTAAGAAAGAGAGAAAAACAAAAACAAGAACAAAGAAATCCCAAGACAACACAACATGAAGCAAAACCAACACAGTCACTCCAGCCATCACTGAAGAGATAATTCCAGCAACCCCCCACACAGGTGTTCCAGCCGTCCAAGTTTAAGACTCATCCTGTCAGCGGTGTATGAAGGTGGCTGTGTTACATAGTGTCAATCAGTTAAAATAACACTTTGCAGAACCTGATGAAACCCCAAACTTTAAAACCACACCCCAGCCAACATTCCCATAGGAGCCTTATAAACCCTCTCTGCCCAGGAGATGCACCAAACTGATTTGATTGCCTGCTCTCTTCTGTGAGTATTGCATATTTAATATATTTCTTGTGAGAGAAAATATGTGATTTGTTTGTGTGGATGCTTTGCTCTGTTTTTAGGCCTTGAAGAACAAGTCACTGGTCCTGTTAGTGTGGACATGTGCACTCCAAAATCCTCTCCCACAGGTTCCAGCCCTTTGTACCTGACCCTTCCAATTGAAGCTATTAGTTCAATTGTTCTCTGTCTTCCCAATCCCAAGTGCTTATCATCTTTTCACATGCTAAGAAATGTCACAGGAGGTTAAACTCTGTTGATGGTTGTTAACCATTCAATTGATAAAATTTTCTAAAATGGGATCAAATACAAGGCAAAAAACTATTAGATCAGATTGGCTTTGACCTTGTGTTCCCTGATCTCTGTGTGTGGTGGTAAGAGGAGGGAAGTGGTGTTTGGGACTTCTCTGGGTTGCTGTGCAGGTTTGAGGGTTGTGGGTATCGATGAGGGGGTGTATCCTGGATCCATCAGTTGCCTGCAGTGAGACCCTGTGGGATCTACACACACTGTACTTTTTGAGCAGTAGATTTCAACTCTTTCCTATAGACGTGAACTGGAGCCTGCTCTGTGCTAAGCACAGGCAGCGAGGAGAGGCTGCCTAGGTGTTGCCCCACCACAGCACAATGGGTGGAGAGGGGGGAGGTATACGTTCCCCAGGGAGGTCCCTCTTCCATTGGGCCCTGCCTTTGATTTTTCAAAGATCAGATTAAACCTATCTTCAGATAAATATTACATGGGCTCTGGAGGGTTAAAGGCTGGCTGAGGTGCCCTGGCATTTGTCCCATGCTAATTAATGCTCTGCCCATGCCGAGGTCAATATTCAGTGTCTCCTTTTTGTGTTGGAATAGTAGACAATACACAAGAATTTTTTTTTTTTTCCTGGTGCAGGAGAGAACAAAAACATGTGAGACCTAAGAATGTTAATTAGAATTTCTCACACAAAGACTCACTGCCGCTGCTCCCTTGGGGCAAAGGGAAGGGAGAGACATTTACAAAAATATAAATAGATAATCCAACATAAGAGTGTTCTATTATTTATAATCTCTGTAATGACGCCTTGGATTTAAGAGCTGTAATTAATTATGAGCCATGATGAATGGTCAAGGAAGAGCCAATGACCATGGCCCTGGTGGTGACAGCCTACTCGGATGTGAGGACATCTTGTCACATTCAGGCTGCTGATTTATTAGGCACTCAGTCTTACCCAATCGATCTAACAAATAGAAATTGCTATAAATATAGAACAACTACAGAGAAATCCATCCGGGGTAGTAAAAAGACAGAGGCGATGGCCCCAAATGTAGATTTTCAAGTTTGTTCAGGGAGCTGCTTCCCTGCCCGGTGAGCACACTGGGGCCCATCCTGGGCCTGACTTGTCCCCCCAGCCTAGCACAAAGCTGGGCCCAGGGGAGATGCCTTCAATTATTTTGAAATAATTCTTTGAATTAAATAGAGCCAAGTAGGATCTAATTAAGTTTAAAGAAAAAGTGCAGAAAATAAAATTCCCCCAAACCTAGGTGGAAAGAAATTCTCCCAAATTTTGGAATAATTAAGGCACAATTATTTAGCCCAGAAGCCCAGAGTTGGGAAGGCATATGACAGTGCATAGGAACAGAGAGGGTCAAAGAGACCACACATTCCAGAGAGCTCATGCTCCCTCCAGGATCCAGGGAGCAGAAGTAGGAATGGGTTCTTTTACATCTGATTTTGAAGCACAGAACAAAGATCTGTCCTAGGAGATGCTGCTTCCATGTTAAAGCTGGAAGGATGCTTCTGAGGATGACCTTCCTTCCTTACCTGTGAGACTTAGAGACCCAATCATTACCCTTCATGGGCGAGCTGGTTTGTTTCCCACCTTCCTGGACCACCCAGAATCCAGGCAGTACCTTCTGTTCTTTGAACCCACACAGGTGGCACTATGACACCCAGGCACCTTGAGACCTGCCTGCCGGAATCCTGTGGATGGCCAGTCTCCAGGACAGGAGTCAGGCTACAGCTGTCCTGGCTGTGGCAGGGGACCACGGACACTGAATGCTCAACACCAGGACTTGCTCCAAGGTGGCACAGCCACAGCAACTCTGGAAAAAGGAGCCCAGTGAGGGACAGGTGATCAGGGCCACAAGACTAAGCTGGCTGGGAGGACTCACACCAAGGGAGGACCCTCTTCTCCCACCTGTGTCCAGAGGCCACATCCTCCCACCTCCTGGGATAAAGATCAGGGAGTGGGGAGGAAGACAGAGCCTGGGAAGCCATCTTCTCAAAGGAGAAGCAGGGCCGGCGGAGCTCTGATGAGGATCATCAGCCCCTGGTGATCAGCCATGCCCACTGCCCACACACGTGCAGCAGACAGCCATGCAAAGAGGTCCCTGCAAACCCTGAGAAAACAAGCTCCAAACAGACACTCAGTGACACCCAGATGAACAGAACACCCGGGAAACGTAAGGGACCACTCTCCCAAAGGAGTCAGAGGCCACCTCTGCGTCAGGTGTTAAAATCGTTGAGAGAGACAGAATGGGGTTAAGGTCAAAGTTAGAATCTAAGATTTTGGCAGATATTGAAAATTTAATTTTGCCTTAGAGAGTTTAGGTAGTTCTGATGCAATTAAACATGCATTTAAACAGATTCTATCATGGTAATAATAACAAATAAGTATTGCTTGGGTACACAGAAATACAATCAAACTGTTTGCAAAGTCATTTGCAGATGGCCCCAATAATCCACATGTCTCCATGACAGATTCAAGCCAGTAATCGTCATTAATTATTTTGCAAATTCTATAAAGCCACATTAATTTAGAATCCATTATTTCTGCAGAATGTGTGACATTTATGCTAAGGTGGAATCAACAGCACCTTTGTCTTGCCTGAGATGAAAGGCTTCCCTATGCTAGGAACAAAGAAGTGGAGGATTTAAACTGAATAAGGATGAAAACATGTTGGAAAATGGCATGTTATTTGTTCATAAATGATAATCATAACTGGAGAAGCAAAAGGTTCTGTTCATCCTTCTCCCCAAAAGCATTTTGGGGTTCTCTGCCTGGATAGCATTTATTAAGTGTTAATGCACATTCAGAGTCTTAATGACATCTCAAAGCTCCCAGCATGCATTTCTCTATGCAATTTCCATAATTCAGACTTTTGCTCATTCAAATTGGCCTTCTGATTTCATTAGTCTATATGTTGTACTCACATCCCAATCTCCTGGAAAAGGCAGTTGCAGGCACTGTCTGCTGCGGGACAATCCATGGAAGGTCCTTGTTCCCTCCCTTTGGCTTTGTGACCTAGAGCCACACATCTGTGGTTTCTGTGCCTCAGCCTCTTCTTTGGTTAACTGGGGGTGATGATGAGCCTCACCCTTCAGGTTTGTTATGAGAGCTAAACAGCTGGTATTAACAAAGAATGTCCCTTCCCATCTTCTCAGGAAGCCCCAATTAAGATCAGCTTTGCTGGGCGCAGTGGTGCAGGCTGGTAATCCCAGCAACTCAGGAGGCTGAGGAAGGAGGATTTCAAGTTCAAAGCCAGCCTCAGCAACTTAGTGAAGCCCTTAGGTAACGTAGTGAGAACCTGTCTCAAAATAAAAAGTGCTGGGGATGTGGCTAAGTGGTTAAGCACTCCTGGGTTCAATCCCCAGTACCAAAAAAAAAAAAAAAGAACAGTTTCAATGTGTTAGTATCCTTTTTCATCAAAATGTCGTGAATGGCCATACTCCTGGTCTGTCAGCCAAGGAAACACCTTCACAGTGGATCTGCTCTCTAGCATTTGGGGATCAGTGTTCAGGGACTGTACCATTTGTCTCTGCTGCTCTAAGAAGTCACCACAAACTCAGTGGCTTTTGCCATTCAGTTATGGAGGTCAGAGATCCCTGGGCCATAGTGTAGGTAGGGCTGCTCTCTTCTGGAGGCTTCAGGGAAGAGACCCTTGTTTGTCCTACCAGCTTCTAGACCTCAGTGTCCACTGCCAAGTGTCCTTCTCTGATGGGCCCTGCTGCCTTCCTGTGAGAAGGACCTTAAATCTTAAATAAAGACTGCCCTCCCCGTTGCCTCTGGAAGATCTCCCTGTGGAAAGGTTCTCAGCTTAAGCACATGGGCAGAGTCCTATCTCCCATGTCAGGGAGCACACTCACAGGTTCTGGGGATAGGAAATGGACATCTTCAGGGGACCCTTAAATGACCACTTTCAGTCTTTAGTTTCACTCCTGTCTCCCAGCCTGCTCCACCCTCCCCCAGTCTTTCTCCTCTTAGTGAACAGTGACTTTTAAAGATGTATCTACGATTACAAAAAGATGGCTGTGCTACTGATAAGCTTCCCAAGTCATATCAGTCTTGACTGGCATTAAAAACAAACAAACAAACAAACAACAACAACAAAAAAAAAAACTTGCCAATTAAGCAAATACACATAAAAAAAAAAAAGAGGACGACGAACAAGAGGAATAAACAGATGTCTCTCATTAGCAAAATAAGGGATTTTATTTTTACCAACTTTACTTTTCTTTCTTAATGCTCATCCATAAATGAGATAAAATGAAGGCTTGGGCTAAATAATGAAACCTTCAAGCTTCCAGATGTAGGGAACAGCAGAGTTGAGACAAAGGGCACAGCAGCAGGCTTCACTCTGGGCAAGACAACAATGGCCCCTATGAACTTGCTCTGGGGTCACGTGACCTTCTGACATCTTATGCATATAAAAGAATTTCCCAAAGGGGGCTCCATGGATTCCCAGGGAAAGCAAGTCACAGCCTTGACCATGTCCTGACCTTGTGGCCACCAACATTTCTGCCCCTGGTTCCAGCGCTCAGATGATTTGCAGTGATGGTCCTCACTGCCTAGACATAATCCAGGTTTGTGCAGGGGCCACATAGTTGATGGGAAGGGGTGAAGCTGGCTGGGGAACCTCCTCAGGCCCACACTTTTATTTATCATTTAAGTACTTTCCAAAACAAGTATGGGCTTTCCCACTCCTGTAGAAATACCTGGCTCTCTCAGCCTATCTTTGGCTTCCCCGCTTTGAATAAAAGCATAATTCTCACAACAGGTCTACCCTTCCTCTTAACCCTACCCCAAGAAATGAGACCACAAGAAAGCTCAGCTTCTCAGCTCCAGGTAGATGATGGTGGACGGTGGGAGGAGGGACTGGGCATTATGGAAGCTCCCCTTGCAGAGGGCACTTGGGCTTCTCACCCCACAATTGGCTCCTAGGTGGTAGGAAAGAAGGTAGCAGAGGAGGGCATGGAGAGTCTGGTGGCCATGAGTGTTGGGTGTTGTGCCCATATCAATGCTAAGTGCTGGCAGTGAAGGACAGGCACATGGGGGCCCCCACCACTGCCCCGCCATGGAAGCCCCTTTATAGCCAGCCCTCCCAACTTAAAGGAGCTTCCTTCCTCCATTCCGGTGACGGTTCCCTGTGCCCCCTCTCTGCAGCCACACAGAGGAAGCCAGGTCTGTGCTCTGAACTAAGACAGGGCCAGAGGGTCTCCTCTCCTGGGAATCCCTGGGCCAGTCAGGAGTAGGGAGCTGGTGTCTGAGAAAAGGCAGACTTGGGATGGGAGGTGACGTGTGAGAGCCCCAAGCCATGGAGAGGAGAAAAACCAGAGGGGGCGGGGAGTGGCTGAGAGACGGAAACTAGACATAAATCCTGGGTGACAATGAGGAGCATGATGGGAATTCAACATTAATGACCAGTCAAACCCTCATCTGAGCACCAGGCCTTACTCTTACCTGGTGACAACATCTCTCAGCGCTTGTCTTCTTGAAAGAAAGATTTCGGTCAAGAGCCTTAGATAGAATAAGCACAAAGTTGATGGCGTGATTTGGAAGCATGGGCCTCGCTGAGTCCTCCAGGGAGAGGAGGCAGGACAGGTTTTCAGTTTGGCCTGGAAACTTCCCTCCTCAGGGGCTGTGCATTTGGGCAGTTCCTCCAGGCCTGGGCCTCAGGCTCTGCAGGTACTCCAAGAGGAACAGGCCTTAGGCTCGTCAAGCTCTTACCCACCCTTCCTTCTTTCCTCCCTCCCTCCCTCCCTCCCTACCTTCCTTCCTTCCTTCCTTCCTTCCTTCTTTCCTCCCTCCCTCCCTGCATTGTAATCACATACTAGTGGGACTCAGGATGCAATGACGCTCTAATTTTCACAGGACTTGACCAATCTCACCCTTTTCAGTTTTACATCCATCTGTGAAGGAGGTGATTTTATTTATGGTGGGTCTTTCTTGCCTCCTGAGGTGAAGTGATCTTCGTCACTCAAGATGGAATGAGCCTGATTTTTCCTCCGTCCTTTCCCCTGTTCACGTCTAATTACCTACGTTACATTAAGGCACTTGCTGGCAGCTGGAGCTGCTGGCTGATGATTGGCTCACAGCGGCCCCAGCAACATCTAGCTGATTGGCTCCTCTACGGTGATGCTCATTGGGCTGTTTCCCTGCCCTTTCAGACCACGGAGCTGCTCATTGGGGGACTTTTTTGGCTCCGCCCACGTGACCCAGCCAATCGGCCTCAAGAGCAGGAGGATTGTGGGAGGTGGGGAGAAGCTAGTGTGGGAGAGAGAGGCTTGTGGAAAGCCGGTGGTGGCAGTTGAGGCTCTGAGGGTTTTTCCTGAGAGGCTGTTTTGTTTGGCGTGTGTGGTTCTAAAAATAAAGTTAGTTTCTTTGACAAGTGGCTCCTGATTGTGCCCAGCCAGACTGCGGCATTTGGTGGCCCGTACGGGGAAATGCAGCAGCTGGTTATCCTCAGAGAAATCTAGATATGTTGTTAGGAAAGGGACCTTATGAGGATCAGCAGCAACAAATTGCATATGATCCTGGCGTATACGCACAAATTGCTGCAGATGCAATTAAGGCATGGAAGACTTTACAAGGACATGGAGGTTTACAAGGTCAATTATCTAAGGTAATACAAGGAGCTAATGAACCTTATGCTGAATTTGTAGATAGGCTTATTCAAACAGCTACCAGAGTTTTGGGGAATACAGAACAAGCAATGCCATTACTAAAACACCTGGCTTATGAGCAAGTGAATCGTTGGTGCAGAGATATCATTAGACCATGGAAACATGAAGATTTAAACACATATATTAAATTATGTAGAGACATTAATGAACAAGAGCAAGTCGTGGCAGCTGCAGTAAAACAGGCTTTAGATGCCAGAGACATTAATGAACAAGGGCAAATTGTGGCAGCTGCAGTAAAACAGGCTTTAGATGCCAGGCCAAGAATATGCTATAATTGTGAACAAACAGGACATTTTAAAAGGAATTGCCCCATTGGAGGAGGGTTTAACAAAACTAGGTATCAAAGGAGTAGAATACCAGGTATTTGCCCACGATGCCGTAGAGGGAGACATTGGGCTAATGAATGCCGTTCTCAAACCACCATAGAGGGTACTCCATTATCAAAAAACGAACAAGGACCAGGTGTTTATCCACGATATCGTGGAGAAAGGCATCGGGCTCCATTGCCAAAAAATGGACAGGGGGGCCCAATGCTCCGGGGCCCAAAACCACAAATATACGGAGCACTGGAGGAACCCAGCAACCCCATCAGGGTAGTGCCCAGGACACATTGTCCATCAGATCCCTCTTCAGACAAACCAGAGGGAGCGCAGGGCTGGACATCTGTGCCTCCGCCAGAGCAGTACTAACTCCAGAGATGGGAGTTCAAATCATTCCCACAGGGGTGAAAGGACCTCTTCCCAAAGGAACAGTAGGCTTATTATTGGGACGCAGCTCTTCTACTCTAAAAGGACTTATGATAAGTCCTGGGGTAATTGATCCCGATTATGAAGGTGAAATAAAAATTATAGCCAGTTCTCCAAAGGGTATATCAGTAATTTCACCAGGAGATAGAATAGCACAGTTACTAATAATACCCAGCCTACATGATAAATTTTCCAGTCGTACTGTAGAAAGAGGTTCCAAGGGATTAGGCTCCACAGGTGTAGATTGGGCTATGTTGTCTTTAAATTTAGATTCTCGCCCCATGCTAAAACTAAATATTCAAGGACATGAATTTAATGGGCTACTGGATACAGGTGCAGACCTTAGCATCATCTCTCGTCAAGAATGGCCAAAACATTGGCCATTACAACAAGCCACTCAAACGCTTCGAGGCCTAGGAGTGGCAACTAATCCCCATAGAAGTGCAATGGTATTAGATTGGAAGGATCCTGAAGGATGTGAAGGAACTATACAGCCATATGTATTGGATCATCTTCCCGTAAATTTATGGGGACGAGATGTCCTAGATAAATTAGGTTTGACATTAACAAATAACATCAACCAAAATGCACCCACTATTATGACTAGACAAGGTTTTAGGAAAGGAAAAAGATTAGAAAAACAAGAACAAGGTATAGCAGCACCAATACAAATAGATCAAGGAACAGACAGACATGGGTTGGATTTTCAGAAAGGGCCACTGAGACAATAAAAATTACTTGGAAATCAGAAAGACCAGTATGGGTTCCTCAGTGGCCCCTGACTAAAGAAAAGATACAAGCAGCCCATGACCTGGTCAAACAACAATTAGCGGAAGGACATATACAACCTTCTGTATCTCCCCATAATACTCCCATTTTTGTCATCAAAAAGAAATCTGGTAAATGGAGATTATTGCAAGATTTAAGAGCCATTAATAATGAGATGGTTATTATGGGACCTGCTCAATCAGGGATTCCTCAGTTGTCTGCTTTGCCAAAAACCTGGTATGTTTTAGTTATAGATATTAAAGATTGTTTTTTTTCAATTCCAATTCATCCTGAGGATAGTCCACGTTTTGCATTTACTACCCCTGCACTGAATCATGAAGGTCCTGATCAGAGATATGAATGGAAAGTACTCCCTCAAGGAATGGCTAACAGCCCAACTATGTGTCAAATTTATGTTAACAAAGTAATCCAGCCACTTAGAAATCAAAATCCTGAACTATAAATATTTCACTATATGGATGATGTATTATTAGCACACAAAGATAAAAACACATTGCTAGAATGTTATGCCACACTTACAAACTTATTAAAAAATTATAATCTAGAGATAGCAATAGATAAAGTACAATTAAATTTTCCAATTAATTATTTAGGAGTTCTATTATCCTCAACCATGGTCCGTCCACCAAAAATTCAAATACGAGTAGATCAACTCAAATCACTTAATGACTTTCAAAAGTTATTAGGAGATATAAATTGGATAAGGCCTTATTTAGGTATACCAACAGGAGAGTTGGGACCTTTATTTGATATCCTAAAAGGTCCATCAGATCCAAATTCACCCCAAATGTTAACGCCTGAAGCAAGAAAGGCATTAAAAATCATTGAAACATATATGGAAAATATGCATTTGGATAGAATTGATATAAGTTTGCCTTTATTATTTATTGTACTACCAACAAAAAATATTCCTACAGGAGTATTTTGGCAAGAAGGTCCATTATTATGGATACATTTATCTTATTCTCCTAACACTATTCTTACTAGGTATCCTGAGGCTGTAGGACAATTAATACTCAAAGGAATAAAAGCAGCAAAGGGAGTGTTTGGAATTTCTCCCAATGAAATTATTACTCTATATACTATGAATCAAATTGATGAGTTAGCTAATGAGTTAAATACTTGGGCAATAATCATGTGCAAATCTAATGTTTCATTTGATAACCACTTACCATCTAATCCTTTATTGTCTTTTTGGTCATTGCATCCTGTAATTTTTCCAAAAATGACAAGAAAAACACCTATCATGAATGCTCCAAATATATTCACTGATGGGTCAAATAATGGTACAGCAGCAGTAGTTACCCCTGATCAAACTTTTACATTTTTAGTACCCAAACAATCAGCTCAAAAGGTAGAGCTTAATGCAGTTTTACAAGCTTTTGTGATGTTTAAAGATTCTGTATTTAATTTATTTTCTGATAGTCAGTATGTAGTTAATGCTATAGTATCTCTTGAAGATGCTGGTAGGATTTCCCCTTCTTCTACTGTTTTCTCTTTGCTTTCCACTATACAAAGTCTAATCTGGGACAGAAAAGATCCATTCTTTATAGGACATATCAGGGCACATACAGGATTGCCTGGAGCCCTTAGTTTGGGCAATGATTTAGCAGATAAAACTACACATGACATACATATTTTCTCTACACTAGAAGAAGCTATAAATTTTCATAAAAAGTTCCATGTCAATGCTAATACTTTACAAAAGCGTTTTAAAATAACTAAGGAACAAGCTACACAAATAATAAAACAATGTCAAAATTGTGTGACCTTTTTACCACAAGTTAATCTTGGAGTCAATCCTAGAGGATTGGTACCTAACCATATTTGGCAGATGGACGTCACACACTTGCCAGAATTTGGAAAATTAAAATATTTGCATGTTACAGTTGATACTTCTTCTGGATTTTTGATGGGCTCCCTTCATGCCGGAGAAAAAACTAAAGATGTTATAGCTCATTGCTTACAAAATTTTGCCACTGTGGGTGTTCCAAAACAGTTAAAAACAGATAATGCCCCTGGTTATACTTCTACCTCTTTTAAACAATTTTGCTCAACATTTGGCATTACTCATATAACAGGAATCCCATACAATCCACAGGGACAAGGCATAGTTGAAAGAGCTCATCAAACTATTAAAATGTACTTATTAAAGCAAAAAGAAGGAATTGGGAAGGGGTATATATTCCCCAAAGATAAACTTAAAATAACCCTTTTTACTCTAAACTTTTTAAATTTGGATTCATCAGGACTTAGTGCTGCGGAAAGGCATATGTGTCCAAAAAATGTACATAAGCCCAAGGTACTTTGGAAGGATATTCTAACAGGACAATGGAAAGGTCCTGACCCAGTAATTGTCTGGAGTCGGGGGTCTGTTTGTGTGTTTCCACAGGGAGAACAGCAGCCGATTTGGATTCCAGAGAGATTAACCAAGGTCCTGACCCAGTGATTGTCTGGAGTCGGGGGTCTGTTTATGTGTTTCCACAGGGAGAACAGCAGCCGATTTGGATTCCAGAAAGATTAACTAAAGCGATTTCTACAGACCAAAAAGAAGATGATTTGGCTCAAATCCATAACAACTGATATCCAAAACTCCAGTTTGGCTATTCTTACATCTGCAACAGAACCAGGATGCTTTTTTCAATATCTATTTTATTATTGCCCTTTGCCATATCATGAAGTTCTATTTTGTTTTTTGAGCTCATACAGACCTAGGTTAATGTTTTGCTGATCAGTTCTATTTTTTGACTATAGAGTTTTTAAACATTGCAATGGAGATTTCACCTGTAAAAAGTTATAAGGCCTTTACTATAATGTTATGTGTTGTATGTATTATATTATGTGTGCACACTTGTGTTTTGTGTTATATGTTTGAATGTACGTATGTCCATATATCATATATGATGAGCGCTCATGATGAAATGGATCCAAATATTTTTTTTTCACGTGATTTATATGGTTTAATTTAAATTGGGTAAACAACTGTTGAGGATTGTTTTAATATGTAAACAAAAAAGAAGGTTAACAGATCTGTTTGTTTACTTTCACCTTTCCTTTTCATTATATTTAATAATTCTCTTTAAGATAATGTAAATTGTTAAGAAAATTGTTTTCTTTTAGTGCCTTCTGTAATGTTACATCATTTTTTCTTTAGCCATTATTGCCAGAATTCCTATCTTCATCCCAGTGCTGGTGAAGACAATGTAAATTGTTAAGAAAATTGTTTTCTTTTAGTGCCTTCTGTAATGTTACATAATTTTTTCTTTAGCCATTATTTCCAGAATTCCTATCTTCATCCCAGTGCTGGTGAAGTCAAAGATAAAACCAATCTACAGCTTCTACAATAGCCATCACTGAACTGCTTGCAGAACTTGCCTGGACACATTGTGAGCTCACCTGTATGCATTGTGAACTATCTGTTGGTACAGCGAATTGTGGTAGTGCTGGAGTATTTTTGCTGATGGTGTCACCGGTGGTACAATTTTTCAAAGGAGCCCTCAATTGGCTTAATGTCATGGCATTTTGCATCCTCCTCTACTAGTGATGGTCTAAAATTTGGGGGCCAACAGAGGTGAGGCAAAGAACCTCACCCCCCCACAGGTGCAAAGGCCTATCCACAAGTATGGCTGTATGCTGGACCGGTAGTCAGTGACGGGTATGATCCAATTGCAGTGGTACCAACCTAAGACAGGAGGCTGATGCCTAGAGGTCAGTTCATCCGATGACGGGTAAGGACCATATGTTGAATTGGACTGCCTAACAGGCATGGTCCCTAAGCCACATGCTTGTTATTTAAACAGAGAGGGGGAGATGTTGAGAGCCACAGCCAAAGGGGCCCCAGCAAACTTCCAGCTGCCAGCAAACTTCCAGCTGCTGGCTGATGATTGGCTCACAGCAGCCCCAGCAACATCTAGCTGATTGGCTCCTCTGCGGTGATGCTCATTGGGCTGTTTCTCTGCCCTTTCAGACCACGGAGCTGCTCATTGGGGGACTTTTTTGGCTCCGCCCACGTGACCCAGCCAATCGGCCTCAAGAGCAGGAGGATTGTGGGAGGTGGGGAGAAGCTGGTGTGGGAGAGAGAGGCTCGTGGAAAGCCGGTGGTGGCAGTTGAGGCTCTGAGGGTTTTTCCTGAGAGGCTGTTTTGTTTGGCGTGTGTGGTTCTAAAATAAAGTTAGTTTCTTTTGACAAGTGGCTCCTGATTGTGCCCAGCCAGACTGCGGCAGGCACTAAAGAGTAGGATTTGATAATAGTAAAAACTATCATAACCCTCAGTTTACAAATAGAGAACTGGCCACTGAACCACAGGGAGCCCACACTGTCACCTGCTTAGTGCCACCTCTGTGGCACATCAACTTTGTTCCTTTAGTATAGCTTTTTCTTTTATTTACCAATTTATTTGGCCTCCTATAATGAGCCGACTGCCCACCATGCTGGAAGCCCTGTAGGTGATCAGATTTTAAACAGTGGAGCCGAATCTGTTTGTCCAGGTGGGCGTTTGATATCTGAGTGATGAGCAGCTTCCAAGACAAATAGATGTGTTCACCACATGCTTTATTCAAATGAGGGCTACTCTCCTCTCCACTCGGTTACTTAAGCTGAAAATGACACTCCTCTCTTCCTCATCCTGTTATTAAATTTCAGCACAACACACAAAGGGCACCCCAGCAGGAGCCGCCCCCACCCCACCGAGCTCCTGCACAAGCTAAGGAGCCGCGATGGAAACTCCTGCTGCCTGACATGGGAAACAGAAAAGCTTCGTTTTCATAAATGACCTTGGATTAAAATTATTACATTTCCCAGAACTTCCCCTAGGGGTTCAAACGTGGGAAAAGCGGTACATGAAAGGAAAGAGATGCAGCAGAGGTTGAAAAAGAAAGGGCAGGAGTCTGACTAATGTCATTAATTTTTCATCTCATAATAAGGATGAGGCATTTCTTTTAAAAATCTAACAAGTCAGAGAAGCTGCACAAATGAATGAGAGTTGCAGTTCTAACTATACCCAGGTCCCATGCAGGACACTGGGGGCCTGTGGCCATGCCACATGAACCACAGGCAGCCCCTCCCCAGCCCCCAACATTGGCCTTCCTTCCAGAGAGCTCTTTTGTTAGGGAAGAGTTTACGGGAAAATTAAATGTCCAGAGGGAAGTGTTTCTAAGGTAAAGCTGCATCATTCACGGACTGTATATGTTCAGGTTATGCAAAGGCAAGACTTAATGATATCTGCTCCCCAAAAGCCAACTAACTTGTGTTCTCAGAAATAATATTTTAATGTTTTATAGGAGGGTCATGTTGTGGTCAAAGATCACATCTGGGCTCTTGGCAGAGCCTCCATTGTGTTGTCAGGGACATTTGCCCTCATCTGAGGGAGAACCAGGTTCCCCTGGGAAACAAGAGTGAGGACCCAGTGTCCCCAAGACTCTGCTCTATGAGGCTCAAGGCTCACAGTACTGTGGAGAGGGAGACTGTTTTATATTCTGTCACAATTCAAGACTTAAAAAAGGAATCATAGTAAATTTGACACCCAATTACCATTTCATTCTTCTTATTACATTAACTAAAGTCTCAGTTCGATGCTGATACCTCCTTAGCACCTCTGTAACAACACTCTCTGGCAACCAAACACCAGATTTGGTTAGACTAACTGCATAGAACTAGAACTTAGTAACATTGTTTATGCTCATTGCATATTTGGAGAGGAGTGATCTTTTCCAAGTCAACTGGTCATATTTATATTTCCACAAGACGTACAACTTTGTACATGAACTACGCATTCACATAATGCCACGTTTTCCTTTGTACTCACTTTCCTTTATGCAATATGTTTGGCAATTCATACTCATCGTGTCCCCTTCAGTCATTCTCCTTGCTGTGCAGAATTCCCCTAAGTGAACACCACAGGTGATTCACTTCTTCTATAGTGGATGGGCCTTTGATGCTTCCTATTAGGGAAAGGCAAGCATGCCCTGGCTGGGGTGGGTTACCCAGAGAATGTCTGTGGGGAGCATTTGTGCACTTTGGGGTGCATGTGCACTTATGGGTAGAGTTGCAGTTGTAGAGCCATGGAGTGTGCACCTGCGTGGCACCAATGGATGTCTCCAGAGTCAAGGGGGCTGTTCCCTTTCACTCTCCATCACGGATGCAAGGAGCCTGCAGCTCTACGTCCTGGCCAGCCCTTCCCATGTGCCTGTATTCCTCATTCCATCATTTTCATGGGTATTGCTTTGCATTTTCTTGGGGACAGTTGAGAGCCACCCTTGTGTTCTTGGTCACTTACCCACTTTGGCGAGGTGGCCATTAAGTCATTGGCTCATTTTCCCATTGGGTTTCCTGTTACTTCTGGAAGAAGCTTGTGTCCTTATAACCCCATCTGTGTCTAGAAGATCTGGAAACACACGTGATCAAAAGGGGACATCAGGGGGTCACTTTGAGCCCTGGTAGTGTTCTGCATTTTTATAGGAATGTGCAGAATTTGCGAAATTCAAGCTGTACACATTTTCTGTGTAAACTTAAAAATGTAAAGGAAGGTGCAATTACCAAAAAAGTTAGAAAATAACAGCAGGGGGTGTGCACAGTAAGTCCAAACTTGCATGGGTGCCCACGAGAGGAGGAAAGGTGAAGGCATCAGCTGGTGCAGCTGGAGGACCAGAGCCTGCTGGAGAGCCTGAGCTCGTGGTGAGCAGCACCTTGGCCCTGGTGTTATGGAGGGATTGGTACTAGTGTCCCTGGGGATGCTAAGATTTAGGAAGCTCAGGTCCCTAAGATGGAAATAATCGCCAAAGGAGAAGGAGAAGGTGAAGAGAAATGCTGTGGATTCTTCCCTCACATCTTCCCACTTTCCACTGATGACCCTGACACCTCTCCAGCATGGGGATGGAAGCCTGGGAAACAGAGTCAGTGAGAACCAGCCCTTTCACTTGGGCCAGAGCAGAGGAGCAGGGGATGGGTCTGAGAACAGCACGTGGGAAACCCAAAGATCAGCCATTGGCTTCTGTCCAGGGGTGGGTGAGTTTGAAGCCACTAGCTTCTTTCCCAATTCCAGGTTGGGCTCCCGCTGCACAGAGTAGGGTGGGTATGCAGCCCCATCCCATGGATGGGATGCCCACTCCCTCCGTCCCTGGTATTTCTAGGCTGTGAAATGTCTCTGGAGTGTGTCAGGAGTGGTCAGATGTAGGAAGGACAGGTGAACACAGGGAGGTGATTCAGGTGACTGTGATGCTGTAGCCAAGACCCACCGTAGCTCACATCACAGCCCCATGGGAAAGCAGAGCCAGGGCCCAGGTGTGCGGGGAGCCCTCCCAGGTGCTGCAGGGCCTCTCATCATCAGCCTCCCAGTCGGTGGGCCGAGGCTAGGCCGCCGGCACTCCTGAGCTGACAGTGGGGTGGATGACCCCACTGAGTGCACTTTTCCCACTTAAACTTGAGGGTTAAGAACTTCAAACCTCAAAACAAAACACTCAAAAGGAAAAAAAAAAACCTTAAGAGTGAAGACAACCTTCTAGTTATTTATCTTTACCAGGGTATCCATTCTCTCCAAATTACATGAGAGTTAATTTGAGCATGGAGAACGAATTGGTCAGCCTGAGTGGGGCCCACAGGAGCAGAGCCAGGTTGACACCCGTGGCCTTTCCCTTTAGCCCCGTAAACCACAAGAACCTTTATGATGTTTCCCAGGCCAATAGCCTTTATTAGATAAAGAATTCAACTAAGAAGAGACTCCAGGGCACTAGTGGCACATTGTAGAAGAGAGTGCTGTGCTGGCGTGCCCCAAGGGAGGGGAAGAAGGGGACCCCCTGTAGTAAGGGAATTCCCTGGATTGGAGTCCCATTCCATCTGTGTTCTGTTTTCTCTCCTGGTGCTGGGGATTGAACCCAGATGTGCTAGGCATGCTACATCCCCAACCCTTATATATTTTTAAATTTAAAAGTCCCTGTCTCCACTTTTTGTGACTCGAGATTCATGACACGTGAGTCCACTGGACCACCTGCACGCACTACCCTCCTTGCCTCTCTCAGGCAAAATACTGGTTTCCGTTAAACTCACAGGTGGCTGGACAGATGGGAGGCGGCCGGTCCAGATGCCCAGTGAAATGCAGCTGAGGATGTGGAGGGAAACATCACTAGAAGTATTTGTAATTCTCCGTGAATGTCCTCCGAAGGCCTAGGAACGCGTGTGTGGGTCTGCTAACTCCCTCTCCAACCACATAGAGCAAGTGACGGAAATTTTATCTTCAGTCATAAATTAACTTGGGGAATTTGGAAATATCCCAGAATATCTGTGAGTTGGAGAGGTCTATGAATTTCAATCTGTTGATATTCACAAATAATCCTGAAACATTAGAATACACAGCCTTCGGATCCCAGGACATCTGGCCCACCTGTCCTCTTCTGGCTTGGCCGTGGCGTGGCTTGTGTCCCCTGGTGTCACAGGGAGGAGTTTTGCGGATCCCAGAGGGTAGTGAGCCTTCTGCCCAAGCTTTACTCACTGAACTCAATCAAAGGAGCTGTTGTTCTGAGCCCGAAACGTCTCTGCCTCATTCCTCCCTTGGTTTCTTCTATTACACAAGTATGATATTCATTTCCAGCTCTGAGTGGCAGATTCCTCCCAGCACTAGAAATGAGATAGAAGAAAGGAGAAGGGTGCTGCCCGGCACTCCCCGGATGTCCCTTCTCATTTCACTGGCCTCAGAGCAAACACCTCAGGTGGCTGGCGGTCAGGTTCTCACCAACCCAGTCAATGGCAAATGGTGGCGCTCCTGTCCCCAGCCATTCTCACTTAGCACAGGTTTCTTTTGTAATGTTTATTGCCCCATTCCTTGTGTCCTGGATACACTGAATAGGGACCTTGAAGGATGGGGGATTCCTTGGGCGCCCCCTATGAGCACACAGGGCTTGTACACCCAGGGTGGCTGAGGGGGACAGTAACAATGGCAAGGCAAATGGAGCCCCTGACAGAAGAAGGATGTTCAGGTCCCTTCTGTAGCACCCCTGGGCATGCCTACATCTCCTAATGACTTTATCCCTGGAAGGAGCAGGTCACCTGGAGCAGGGCACCCCAGAGCTGAGACTGGGCATGTACTCTTCACTGATGTGAGCCCCGGCCCCAACGGTCTCAGCACATCTAGCTAACTGCCATTGAAGAGCAGCAGTGTGAAGAAGGAGAACCTTGGGATGCTGGGCATCTGGCCCTCCCACCACACGCAGCCCCTGAACCTGGACATTGTCTCTAACTATCACACCTACCCAAGCACTGCTGTGGGGTTTCCCTGCGTCCAGGAAAAACTGTGGCCTCCAGAATATAATTTCAGGGGAAAAATAAGGAAGGAAAAAGAAACAATGACTTATGTGGTTGTGTCTCCTCCTTCTCCTCCATCCTCTCCCCACATCCAGGCCCCCATCTACCTGAGATCAGAGAGCAGTGTGCACCTGAGCAGTCCTCAGCTGGCTTTCTGAACAGTGACCACCCATAAAAACGTCAGCAATCTGTTTCCCTGGGGAAGTTGGGTCCACCCTAAGCCCTCCCCCTATGCAGTGGGAAGGCCCCAGCCACCACCTACACCTGGCTGTGGAGAGTGGTGAGCACACACAGGAGTCCTTGCTCTCTGCCTTTCAGCCTGCTTAGCTGCCACAGCAAAGCCCAGACCAGGTGACTTAACAGAAAGGTCTTTCTTGCAGCTCTGGAGGCTGAAGTCCAGGACCTGGGTGCCAGCACTGTCAGGCTCTAGTGAGCACCTCTTCCTAGTTTGCAGGTGGCAGCCTTCCTGCTGCATCCTCACACAGAGGACAGAGACAGAGCAAGCTGTCCCTTCTTAGAAGGGCAGGAATCCTGCCACACAGTCACCACACTTATGACTTCATCTTAACTTAATCACTTCCCAGAAGTCCCATCTCTGAATACCACCGCATTTGGAAGCAGGACTTGAATACACAAATCTCAAGGAGGGCACAACTCAGACGATAGCAATTGCAGCCCCAGGTACTGGCATGTGGCAGGTCATTCAATAATCCATGAATGAATGAAAGAAAGAGAGACAGTCCCTAACTTGCTTTTCCTCTTTTTTTGTCCCACCAATACTACCTTATAAACCCAGTGACTACTTTCAGAAATCCCTTCAATGACAGGAAATCAAATGAGATGTCTAAGACAAAGCAAAATGATAACCATCCTCATGGAGTCCATGCAGGTAGAAGGGCAGATATGTGGACTTCCCCGTCCTCTCCAAAGCCCAAGGCAGCTGGTGAGATGGCTCTGGGAGCCAGGGCTTTCCACTGCTCACTCCTCAAGTCAGGGGTGATGGTTCCTCAGACCCCCTGCAGTTCCCAGACCTTCCCTCTCTAGCACACCTGTGGTCTAACTCCAGCGTTAACCTGGTGTGACTTCAAACACCTGTAATGACTGCGATGACTCCCTTTCCTTGATGGAACCCAGGCAGATGCTACACATCAAGGGACACATTTTGTATATGTTATGTAACAAGTTTGTTCTACTGGGGTCTTCTTCCAAAATAGTCTAACCTCCACCTGTCTGCCAGGACTAGCTGTTGGTGCTAAGGTATGAGCTGCTATTTGTATGAATCAGTGGGAGAAAGACTGTGTCAGTGGAAAGCACAGGATGAGCAAAGATAAACACTGGGAATAAGTACGCACAACAGACTTCACTGTGCACACGTGCAGATGCAAGGTGTGGACGCCTCCTTCAACAGTCCCCGAGACCAAAAGCATGTGCTGTATTGAATTTAAAAGTCTGAAGGCATGTTCAGAACTGTTTTAGCTGTCAACAGCCTAGATCCTTGCCAACTTTCAGACCCTCCTTCGCAGAATGACCTTAAAGGAAGGATGGAGGAGGGGTCCTAGTGGGAGCCCTTTTACACTACAGTTATTGCCAAAGAGGAAAACGTTGCCCAGAAGGCAGTGGAAGATACGCCCTCATGTCTGATTGGCCAAAATGAGTCACATGCCCCAATCCTTGGCCATTTAACAATACAGGAATAGTGTGATGTGACTTGTCTGAGCCAATCGCAGCCATCCCCTGGACCGCCAGCAAGGCTGGTGCTGCCAGTCACTGCAGGCTTCAATCTGCTCAGCTGCAAAGGGGGCAGCACTACACCTGGACCCAGGTGACAGAAACACTGGAGCTTAACCAGCTCCAAGTCACATGGTGATGGTGACAGCTCTTCCCATTGCACAGGACTTTGGGTTCTTCTGCCCCACCAAGACTTAGTAGTTGGATGATGTTCTATCAGCAAAGCCTCCCGATCCTCTCTTCTGACATAAAGGAAGCAGAACTCTGGTCTGAAGCTGGAGGCGGCTAGGTAATGGTATTTTGTGTTCATCTATTGCATTTATCTATTTTTACATATTAAAGTGGTTAACTCACATTAATTATGCAGATGAACAGGCTTCTCTGAGACACTCTGCACATGCGCACCTCCTGCTTTGTTCAATGGACAGCATTCATTTCTTGACAAGTGATAATGGCTTCCCATTTATACTATTGATGTAGTTTAAAATGTCTTTTTTGAATAAATTTAAGTAAAATGAGACTTTTAGAATAAATATTAAGGAGATAATAGTACAATTATGGTAATTGTGGAGAAAATTATAAGAATATTCAAAGACTGGGAATAGGAAAAGGCTATCTGGGGGAGAGAAGGTTCCAGAGGGTCCTGGGCTTATGGTGTGAGTAGACCTAAGGGACAGCTGAAAACTGCCTCTGATTAATTTCTAGAGCAAAGAAGATGAAAAAACAAGCCCTGTTCTGGTCTTTCTTCCCTCAGACAGCATTCTGACACTCCACTATGGATCCCCCAACACAGAAATAGTTGTGATTTTAATCATCAAAATATTGGGTTATTTCAAAATTTATTTGGTCCAACATTGGCAGTTTCCGTTAACGGCTGCCACTATGGCAGGATTCTGACAACAGCCTGACATGCTCCAACTCCTATCAACCATCTATTGATTTCTTGTTTTCAAATTTGGAATGACAGATGAATCCTCAGGCTGATCTTTGTGTGTATACAATGTGTGCCTCTGCAGACATACACAAACACGTGATTTTAATCGTATTTCTTTAACTTTGATTCTTCCAAACAAAATCTGTAAAATCCATGGGCATCCCCAGTATCTCCTGCCCAGGAAAGCCTTCTGCTTTTTCACACTGTGTAACTGAAACAGGCCTGGAGACATATAGGAGTTGGCTCTGGGTAGGACTCAGGCTTACAGTGTTTCCAGTGGCAATGTGTGACAGCACCTCTGGTAATGCCCAGTCTCACTTGGGGATGGCGTGTTTTACCACCGACAGTCCCCCTTCCCTGTGACCACGGGCATCACAGCGTGGAGACCAGCACCCCTGGTCTGGAGCTGGCCCAGATGCCTCCTTGCCCTGGGTAGAGGCTTCCCGGCAGAAAGGGCTGATCCATGCAGAAGGGGCTCAGCACCACCAGCGCCTGGAGAAATGTAATTCCGGTGGCCAAGGGCGCTCTGTGCAAGTCTTTAATCTTTATTTCTTAGTCAAAAACAGCTTCCTGGTCTTCAGACATCAAATCCATTGTCTCCCAACCTCGAAAAGAGTGTGCCTAGAAAAGGTAAAAGAAACGTTTTCTGGAAAGACCTGTCTTGCTTTTCTTGCAGGCTTTTTCTTTCTCCTGGTTGTCTGTGTCGCCTTCTCTATGTCTGTTTTAATTTTGTTTTTTCTTATGATTGTTTTTGTCTGTTTTCCTTCCAAAAGTGCCATCTGTGACTTCTTCTTTTACTTCATTGGTTAGTACCAGGTCACATGCCCGCCCTTAGGCCAATCCCAGACCATGGGCACCTGTACCACATGTCTGGCTCCAACCAAACATGTGTCATCTCTTGGGGCTGTTTGTTTGCACTTTATTTTCCATTTACGAGGATGATAGGAAGCAGAAGAGCCACTGATAGAGTCTCAGGTAGGATCCTTGAAGTCTGGCTCCTAGTTCTTGGCTGATTTCTGCAGGAAGATTGAGTCTATTAGAGCAGAATGCAGGACAAAGGAGAGAGAGAAGACACTTAGAGCTGCCCTTAGCTCTTCTGCATCTCCACTGAAGGCCACTCAGCTCAGGCCAGATGGAGAAGTGGCTCTGCTTAGGGCATATTATGTACCTTAGGGATGGCCATTGCTGTGCAGGTGCCCCAGTTAACCTGCCCCCAGGGCAAATGACAGCTCAGTGCTCCTGTTTGGCATGAGATCCTGATGCAAAGCTCCTTTATTTTTATTTATTTTTTCACTTTGGTGAACAGGAGCGCTCGCTGGCCATCCAACCCAGGTCAGAGCACCCTTTCCCTGTCTGTTCACTTTCATTTTTTCAGTTAAACCTGTGTTGAGAATTGAGATTAGAGGTGGAATGAGATTCCCTGCCATTCTAATTGATGAAACATTAATTCTTTATTAGTTGTAATTTGAATTATTAAAAATTTGAAATCAAATATAGAATAATAACTCAAATATGGTGCCTATTATGTCTCAAAGAAAATTAAAAACATCACACCACATTAATTTTTAATAAACCTGTTTAATGACTAGATAACGTGAAATTGTCTCTATCTTTCCAGATCAATGTAAGGTCAACATAATTAAACAGGACTTGTTTATTTACACCTTGTAATTGTTGTGGTACTTCTAGGTACTTACATTTTTATCTATGAATTTGAAAATATTTTCTTTCTTATGAGATATTTTCTTGATTTATACCTTATCCTTATGCAGATTAGTATTAATTTCAAATGATGGGCATCTGAATTAGCAAAATGTGTGGATCATAAAGGAATTTGGGGGAGCAAATGAATCTGTAATCAAGTCTAGGTGTGTATCGAACTCTGTCTGGTGATTCCTCAACTATTCTACATTTTGTTTCTGGTAGAACTCACCAGCTGAATAGGCTTTCTGAATTCCTTGGTCAATACCTATGACAGATGCATCATCAAAGGTACCTGTGGGGAAATTTCACGGGCACTTCTATGTTGTTTCATAATTCATGAGAGATATGTGTAGAAATCTGACTTTGTCCTTCTTTTGAATGTGCTTGTATGAGGATACGGTGCTGGGAGCTCTGGCAGTCATTTGGGGGCCAAGACCGAGACAGTAAAGGACCATAGCTAGAGAATATGGAACAGAAGGACGGAAAAGCCTGGGTGCCTGAAGATATTGCAGAGCTTCTGGAGGTCAGATGGCTTTAAATGTCTTGTCATCTGAGGTCATAGAACCCTGTTAAGTGAATCCTTCTATCAGAATAGCTGTTTCTTAGCACTAATACTAGGTTCCACTGGAGGACTTCCAATGCACCTGAGTTCTGAAGGTGAAATTCCAAGTACTGTTGCATGCAGGTGTGGAACTATTTTGAGTTTCCATGCAGCTTCCCTAGAGACCTTAAAAATTGAAGAGGAATTTTAACAGAAAGGTATGTAGAGCATCTCCTCTGGCTTCAGCACCAAGGTGACCATAGACCAACTGTGCTCTCCTTGCCTGGGTAAAGTCCACCACTGGTGTCTCAAACCAGCCTCATGAGTAAGTATGGAGGTTCCTCGCCCTTTTCAGGCACGTGCAACCTTGATTACTTCAGGGCGTTTCCTGCCTCCAGCATTGCCCATTCTATTCACCACATCAGAGGTCTGACCTGGCTGTGTGAGGCCCACAGTTTCAAAAAGGAGAGGCTGAGGAGTATAGTCAAAACCACAGGGATCTGCTACTGAGTCATGGGAATGAGACATCTGGCCTATTTCTTTCTATTTCCAGGTGAAAAGCAACTTCCACAATATTTTGGAATCTCTCATAAGAAAAGTATTTTAAAAAATAAATTTCTTATTGTCAGTTTTGGAAGTGGCATGCAAACAAACCCAAACTCCTTTAGCAAACTGAAAATATAAAAATCATATTCTAGTTCTAATATATCTATTCTTCCCCCAAGAAAACAAAACTTAAAAAGAAAAAAAAAAAAACAAAGACCTAAACGGAGCTTTCTCAATATTTCCCATGATTTCACTGAGCTTATAAAATGTAGAGGTTTTATTAAACTGTAGACCATGGCAGACAAAGTATAATTTAGGGAGATTAAATGAGCCAGATGTTATATGCCTCTCATATTTAAGGTATTGAAAATTCTTGAAGTAATTGGAAAATGATGTCTTGTGGACACCAGGCTATTTTTCAGCTGAGCATCTAATAATCAGTCTTCACAATGTTCCAGATGTGTGTGTGTTTTCCTCTAATAATGGGGAGTTAAAAATAACACTTCTAATCCTTCCTCCAAATGATGAGGGGCAGGCCCACTGCCACCAGGCCAGCCACCAGAGGGAGTGCCGTGGGTGTCTCTGAGCAGCTCCACAATAAAATAAATATGCAGGCTCATCACATTATTCAAATGCAATCTTAATTACTCCAGAACTTGCTCCAAACTTTTCCAAGTGAGCTCACAATAATGAGCTCTTGGGCTCTTGTCTCCCCTCTCACTCCTTCGTTGCTAAATGGGCTGCAACTGGACTTGCTGCTTGCTGGAATGTTGATCAGTCCTGAGTCGTTTTTCCATTCGGGGCCTCAGGACCTCCAGGCTCAGCTACTTTCCCTGCTCTCCTTCCCCTCTGTCTTCTGGGTGAGTGTGTGAGGCTGGCACGTGCTTCTGAGCTGCGTCCAAGGTTTTGTGCCACACATGATTAACCTTAAGGTTTTTGTTATTTGGCAGGAGTGGAAATGACCCCTTCCCTTCCTCCAGCAAAAGTGCTGCAACTCCCCTCCCCTGTCCTAAAGGGGATCTGCCTCTGGCTGGGAGCCTGCTGTGGGAGTATATTTGGATTCTTCTCTTCTCCAACCCTCAACCTTTTAGCTCTTTGTTGGCCCCTGGGCAGGGAGCTGAGGGGCAGTAGGGTGGTGGGAGGTTGTACTTAAAAGCATTGGGGTGACACAGAGAAGGAAGCCACAGTCCTGCACTACCTTTCATAGCTGAAGCAGTCTCATCCTCCTGTCTAAAGGGCAGAGATGCGACCTGCATTTGGGGTCACTGGGTTGAGCCTGGGCTGGGAGGAAGACTTGGATCCTGGTCGAAGTTCTGCCAACCCACTGGGTGGAGGGCAGGTTCTAGGAGCCAGCGTTCCCACTGCACAGTGAAACAATGATATTCCGACTTCCTTGAAATGAGAAAATATAGGACATGGAAAACACTGCACATGTTAAGAAGAACCTGCAAGTTCAAGTGGACCTCTGCCCTGCCAATAGTGAGGTCACGCCTCGAGGACAGGCCAAACCCTCCCTGAGAGAAGAACAAGTAGATCAGGGTTTCTGGCTGAGCTTTGTCCCTGGAACAATGCACCTCCAATCTGCTCCCCACCAGTGACAGAGAGGGCAAGAGCACCCTCCCTGTGACACAGGAAAGAAAACTAATTCTCTTTTCTCTTCTAGGTCCCTCTCCAGTTTACTCAGTGGGGAACTCTACTCTGCCCTGACATAAATGAGATTCCCTTCTCATGGTTGAGTAATTGACCACTGTGGAGTAAACAATTCCCTTTGGAGGAGGCAGGTCTGTCCTTTGCCCTCATACCTGGGAGGCAGCCCCTGAAGTGAGATTTCTATCTCAGGAGTGATCAGAGTATCTTAGTTTTTTCTATTGGCCCATTGGACCCTCTGATAGATTATGCTGCCGAGTTGACTCATGGCAGGGCTAGGCCAAGCCAACAAGGCCAGTGCTTAAAGGTTTGGGATTTTGAGCTAGGTGACAGCACCACGCTCCCTGCAGGGTAGGTGCTGGGAGCTGAGTCCCTTCGCAGTTCACTGAGGCATGCAGACAAAATGAAGCCCCAGGAGAATCTCTAGACCAGAGGCTCCAATGAGCTTCCCGGCTGACAATGGCCTCAGTGTATGGTCAGATTCCAGAGCTGGCAGTGGGGACCCTGCCCAGGGTTCCAGGGGGCACAACAGGAACTTCCCTCTAGAGCCCTTCCTAAGCATCTGTTCCTTGGAAGGTTCTGCTTTGCATCATTTGCTCTGATCAAACAGCTCCCAGGACTAGCACCTTTCCCGAGAACTAAGCATCTCTCCAGTGAGCTTTCAAACTGAGAGTGGTTCATAGGCAGCTGGTGTCTGAAGTGCTTTTGGGGACAGGCCCCTCGACCATGATGCTTGCCTGTCTCTTTATTCCAATCCATGGCCAGCGTCTCCCTGGGAGTCCCCAATCAGCCTGGCGCTTCTGATTTCATAGCAGCCCTCCCCGTGCACTGCCTTGCTCTCCTCTGGGCTGGACCCTGTAGTGGGAGAACTTCTTGATTCTTCTCTTTTCCTGCCTGTGGCCTTTTAGACATTTGTTGACCTCTAGAACATATGTAGGAATTGAGGGGCAATCGGTCAAGTTGAGGGGAGGACTTCTTTAAGCTGTTAACTTGGTTGAAGAGTATCAAGCTCTAAGAACCTAGCACGTTTGACCCTGCCGCTTGGTGTCCTCAAAGTTCTCTGCTAGGCCAGGCTCATCTCCTGCAGTCATGGGGGCTGAGTGGACAAGTTCCTGGTGGACCGGCAGTGGTGAGTGCCTCCTTTGTCCCTTGCACGGACCTCCACCTCAGGCTCCTTCCTCTGCGCCTGCCTCCCTGCACAACACTCCTCAGTAAGGCCCAGGGGACCGTGCCCTAACATTCGCTCAAACCCACATCTTCCCAGGAGCTCAGAGTGAGTCCACATGCTCCAAGACAGTGGTCTAGCTGGAGTCCATGATGGACACACACATGAACTTGTGGGAATGTGTCATGCTGTTTAAACACGTGTGAGAGACCAGCAAGGTGCCAGCATTGATTCCCCATTGCTAGGGTGTGACACCTCTTCCCCTTGAGAGCCTGGGCCCCCCCCGCACTGCACTGTAGTACATGCAGGAACTGGCTTGTCCTCCCAGTGCTCCCTGGGCTGGATTCCCTTGTTCAGTGTTTAACTCTTCTCTTCCAGCACCCACCTTCCCTCTGTCTTGGGGCTTGACCACATCTCCAAAGACATGCAGGCTTGTAGAGACATCCCCCAAAGGAGGGCTGGCTCCTTAATTTGTTTCTGGAATTCAAGATTCAATTGTTTCTGGAATCCACCATGTAATTTGCAGTGTTGAAGTTGAAAATAAGCACCCTGCCCATGCAGGCTGACTATTACAGGGACGTGGGTACAGGGGAACAGCTTGGGCAAGGCTGTGACTCTACATCCTCTGTGAAGAGGTGACACCTCAGTCCTTCCATCTGCCAAGTCCAGCATCCTTCAGTGCCCTGGGCTGCCACAGCCCTGCACTAGGGTTGCCTGGGACAGCAGTGAGCAGGTAGGTCAAGGTCCTCATCCAGACTTGCCCTTGGAAATGTCACCCACAGACAGAGGAACAAGAGTGCAGGCATATGTGTGCTCCCTATGCTGACTGTGCTCACCCACAGCCTGAAATTGACCTGAGAACAGTCCCCATGCACAGCAGCATACATAGAATCTAGAAGAAAAGAACATTCCGAAGTGGAATTGAAAGGGGAAGAAATCGCCCCTCGCCCCCAAGGAGGCGAAAGAGGCGTGACTAGTGGGTCAAGCTGGCAGCAGACCTGGAGGCTCTTGTTACTGCACAAGTGGCTCAGATGATGGGTTGCTTTATTCCAAGCTCATAATAAAATATTAAATTGTGGATGTCCCCAGTTTTTTACATGATTTCAGAGCAAAGAAATATCAGGGACAATGTCAGCTCCCTTGTGATGTCAGGCAACCCAAAGAAGTGAAATACTTTTCAGCAGTAAAAACAGAGCCCTGCAAACCCTCCATTTCCAACATGCACCTCCTTGGAAAATACTTGTTCTCAGAGAGCAAAATCATTATCTCCATGCTCACTCTCTGCAGTATCTAAGGTGAAAATCTTCAGCAAGAATAAAAAGAAATTCATCTAAACAAAGGTCCCAGACCAGCAATTAAAGCCAGAGATATTTCAGGTTCTCTTCAAACACCAGCATCGGCTTGTCTGGTCTGAGGGCAGCATCCGCCTACCTAGGGCAAGGGGGTGGTCCCCAGCTGGCCTGTAGCCGGGCCCAGCACTTTCTACCTACACAGTAATGGCATCTGCTGTGTCTGGCTGGGGAGAGTTTAAACTCTCCTCTGAACTTTCCTATTTTATTTTTTTCTAAAACCAAAACAACACCTTACCACAACCAATAGAAATTGTATAAATTCAGGAAAAACATATTTAGCAGGTACCAAGAACTCCAGTGACCGAACACTAATGCAGTACTTGCACTCTGCAAACCAACTGCTAAATATAAGTGTTTTTCTTTTCTCAATTTCATTTCAAACATTCTGTGTGCCTTTTATTTTTGAGTCAATTATACTAAAAGTTATGCATACACACAGAGATCTGGGAAGAGCTCCAGCGGCCAGCAGCTAGCTGCTTTTCCATTAGAGAAAGAACGGGGTGAAGTCCTAAGAGAAAAAGACTTTTTTGAAGTTGTGAGAAGCCGTGCTGACGGGGAGGAATATGGAAAAGCATTTTGACTCCTATTCTGCCAGCTCCCACGCTGCTTCAGAGTCGGCCCTGCCCACTCCGTCTGCATCCGTATGCCCAGTGGGGCTTGCAGAAAGGGCAGGCGTGGGGAGCAGAAGTATTAAGACATATCCAGAAATTCTAGCCAGGGTTGCCAAGATGTCTCTTTCCCTCTGCACCTGCCGGAGTGATGTGAGATGCTGCCAGGCCTGCAGACTGTGAGCATCCTGAAGGGGAGGCCTGGGGGTCTGGGCCAGCTCACCCGCCCACTGTCTGAAGCATCTGCAAAAGCCTTGGAAGAGCAAAGCAGAAGCCCCAGACCTCCTGTGATGTCTCATGTCTGTAGCTTCATCACCCTGGGAATGCAGACCCCTTCCAGTCCCTGCCCCTGACATGCACACACACAACACAAACACACACAGACATACACACATGGACACACACATGGACATGCTTGAGCCCACACACATGCACATCAATATAGGCACAGATATATACATCCTTACCATCACACACAGTCACATACAAACACCCACACACAAACACCCGCATACACATAAATGCAGACAAATGGACACAAATGCCATCATATATACACAAACATACACATATAGACATATGTATATACACATAAATACAGAAACATACACACATAACACTCATGTAAACACAACTACATACAAAAGCACACACAACATATAACACATGTTCACTCAAAGACATATGTGTAAACT
The DNA here is from genome assembly GCF_021218885.2 of Marmota monax. NCBI lineage: Eukaryota > Metazoa > Chordata > Mammalia > Rodentia > Sciuridae > Marmota > Marmota monax. The sequence continues at coordinate 90,176 of NW_026692530.1, read as the reverse complement.
CACGTATGTATACACACACACACACACACACACACATATCCAAACCATTAGCAAGGACAGCCCAAAACAGGAAGAGTAAGGACCATCTAATAGGTGTGGAAGGTCCCCATGAGCCTCGGGTTCCTGTGCCATCTGGTTCCTACACGACACTGGAGAAGTACTAGACTACTTCCCGACTTCAGCACCTGGGACATCTACCTGAAGCAACCTTCCCTGGGTGCTAGAAGAAGAAAATGGCTTCTTGAAAGTGAGATTTCCCAGTGGTCTTCAGACTTTTCAAGCTCACAGGTGCCTTCTCAGATCGCTAACCAGTGCCAGGCTTTCTGATGGCAGTCTTGTCAGACCATGGAGGTGCGCCTCTGCCCCACGCCAAGTAGCTGCACACCACAACTACAAGGTGAGCTTCTCAGTTCACCAACCATCAGAAACCTTGGGGCAAACAGGGTGTGTGTCTCCACCTCTGCAGAGAAGCCCAGAGGAAGTGTGACACCTAGCATGGGGACCAGCACCCACCACAAAATGGATCGTCTCTTTCCATCTAAATATCTGAACGTGACCTCCATCCCTTCACATGAGCCCTGAGCTTGGGGAGGCACAAGGGCTCTGTCCCAATTGTGATGTGCCTTTGGATGTCCAAAGGTTAAAAAAAAAAAAAAAAACATATTGAGTGTGTACAAATAATGCAATCAAGCTGGAACACATTTCAGCGCTTAATTCCATGTGTAAATTGATGGTACTCCATGAGTGGATATCATCTTTTTGCTGGAAAATGAGGGCACTTTATTTCTTCTCCTCTTGCTTTCTCTCCCCTCAACGCACCTATGGGTTCAAACTCCAGCACTTTCCAGTAGCCACGCCTTCTGCATCCCTGTGTTTTGGCCTTTGAAACAGAGTGTGTCAAACCTGGAAACTGATGGTTCGCACACTCAGCCCCAAGTGGTGGGAGCAGTAGAAGCATCCAAACTTCTGTGCCCTGAAATGCTTTCAAAGACCTGGTGCTCTCAGGAGCAGACCCTGGGATGGTTTCAGCAGGGATCTTATGCACTCTATCTTGGGCAGAGGAAGGGCCTTTGCAACTACAAGAATGCGAGTGCAATTGCTGTATTCAGACCCACCACTTGGACAGCTTCCCACTAAACTCACTTCTCCTGGATCCAGGCAAATATCACTGGACCCCGGGAGTGGCATTTCTTATTCTAATCTTGCTGTTCATTTTCCCACTTTGGTTTATGCCCTGCAGAGTACAATGCCTGTTACTATACGGAAAACGAGGATGACTAAATCTGTGACTTATAATTAGCAAGAAACAAAGCACAGGAAACATTACTTACATTTTGGTAAGCTGGGACGTATCAATGGCAAATCTGAGAAAAATTAAAAATCATATACAAGGAAACTTGGCCATTTGGTTTTTCTCTTTTAGCTTGAAAGAGTTCTATCACCAAGAAAAAAAAAAGTGACTGCTGGGAAGAGACGTGTCTGGAGGACAGCTCTGCCGTTCTCAGAGGCTCCCTGTGTGAAGCCCTCTGGGGGACATAATGCAGTAGCAGTTCTTACCGCCATCTCTTCTCTCACCTCCCTGGCTCTGGCTGGGTTCCTCTGGCCACCAGCCACCTCGCTGCAGGATTCCGTGTTTGGCTTGCAGCTGTCCTTGGGCTCCTCGTTTCTAGAATCATGCAGGTTGCCTTTTGGCCCCACAGTGCAGGCCCCTACCCCGGCCTCAGCCGTGACCACATCTCCCTGTCCTTGGGGAATGGTCACCCTGCTGCCTCTGTATGATTCATCCTGTAATTGAGTTTTGAAGTTTCCAATTCAGAAATGGAGTCCCATTAAGCCTGGGCCAAAATTTAAGCATCAGAACAAGAGAACATTGCAAGTACCTCTGAGAAGGAGCAGCCTTCATTTGAATAATTATGTTTGGATTAGCAAACCCTTCTCTCTACAGCAGGGGCTGCCTCCCCTGCACAGTGGAGAGCGGCACCAAGCTGTGTCTTGGAGCAGAGGAGCTCAGAGAACCTGTGCTGGCCATCTTTCCAGAGGATCATTTTATAGCAAATGACTTGGGTCTCCTGGCTCCGTTCTCTAGTTGGACTGAGGGGGAATAAAAAGAAACAAAAGAAAAGAGAATTGACCTTCAGTAATCTCTCTTCTCAACCCCGATTATAACATCTGCAGGGCTCACTGAGCCCCAGGTCCTGGGACAGACCCCACTCCTGGTGACCTGTATTTAGTCCCCAGCTGTTTTAGTCAGCTTTTTTGCTACTGTGACTAAAAGACCCTCCAGAACAGTTGTAGAGGGGGAAAAGTTTATTTGAGGGCTCTTGGTCTTATTCAGAGGTCTCAGTCCACAGAGAGCTGTTCCATTCCCCAGGGCCCCAGTGAAGCAGAATATCATGGGGAAGAGTGTGGTGGAGGGAAGCAGCTCATGAGGTGATCAGGAAGCACAGAGAGACTCTACTTGCCAGATACCAAATCTGTACCCCAAAGGCACACACCCAACCCCACCTCCTGGAGCCACACCATATCCACCTTCAGTTACCACTCAGTTAATCCCCATCAGGGGATTAAGTTGCTGATTGGGTTAAGGCTCTCACAACCCAATGTCTCATAATCCAATCATTTCTCCTCTGAACCTTCTTGCACAGTCTCACACATGAGTTTTTGGGGGACACCTCACATCCAAACCACAACAACAGCATATTCCAGCCCCTTGGACAAAAAGACACAGGAAGAACACCCCAGGAGCTAGTGTCAGGAGCACAGAGAGGCGGCTGGCTGTGGCGCTCCCGCCTTACATCTCTATTTCTTCTAGAAGCAGCAGCTCAGTGAAGACCTTCATGAACCATTCTTGGCCAATATCTGTTTCAGGGACTAGGCCATTTTCATATATAAAAGCTGTGTTCAATCTCCCTGCCCTTGAATTCTCACTGTGCTTTCAAACTCTTCCTGCGGTTAACTCACTAACATTTGATATTTTAAAAGCCATTCGGGAGTCATGTGATTCTTCTCTTTGCACTAATATTTACAGTGTCTGTTTTTCCTAACAATTCTTCTCCACCTTCGGAATAGCCATTTCCTATTAAAATTTTATTTTATTTTATTTTTTAGAGATTACATTGCTTTGCTTCCCCAGTGAGCATCCCCTGAATGTTTTCTCTCTGGCAGAAAAACAATTGTGAATATTTTCTGGCCAGCTGTAGATGGTTCCAACACAGTGTGGAGTTGTAACATTATTCATCTATTTGTTCTTACCTGTGCTCAGGCACATGGCGAGCCTCATCTGCAGGTTCTTCCTAGGCAGTTACCTTTTTGTGCATATCAATACCATTTTTTTGGATTTCAGACTGGATAAGGAAAAAACAAAACAAAACAAAACATTGTATTCACGCCCTTGATGTCATTGGTGTCTCCTCAGTGCTCCTCCTCGATGCCCGGTACAAACCTGATTTTGGCACTTCCTTTACTTACAGCAAGAACACTCTTCCTCTTGGTCTTCTGGCAAGGCTCACTGATCATCATCTCCAACTTGATCAGGACCCCTTGTCCTTCGCCCTCTGCAACCACAACTGGCCAATGGGACTGCAGGTTTGGCTGGACAGACACCACCATTTCATCCAATGACGAGACAGTTATGGAAAAATCCTTGGGATCATAAATGTCTAAAGGTGTCATGGAGCCATCACTGAACAAAATCCAAGAACTAACTATGGCTTTCTGAGGAAAACAAAACCAGAGGATGATCAGCTCCCTTCCTGTTTGTAAACATGTAAGAAGTGTGATTTCCTATAAAATAGGTTCTCAAGCTAACGACTGAGATACATCAACCCTCTGTTTTAAAGTCTGGAACAGGGTCGGCTCTACATGGACAACGGCATCAATAACATGCTGCAGCCCCCATGGCATGGGGAACAGAAGAATGACTTCAATTGATGTGATCATGTGTGTATTAACTGATTTTCATAGAAAAGAATTTGAGTTTGATGCTTCTGAAAAGAGTTTGAAAGATCATATGACACATCTGATTCAATTTCAGGTGCAACTAACCAGGCTGCTGCTAGAGATGCTCTCACATCAAGCATTCTTTATTAGGCAGATGGGCTTGGATCGGCTCAAAGTGTCTGAGAAAAGACGCCCTCTGGGGATTGGCATGCCTCAAAGACACAGTGACCTTGATATAATTTAGGAGGATTTGCTACAAGTTTAAAGATGGAGGTTCAGAGCTACCCCAAATCAACATGAGCCAGCAGAAATCCTGCACCTCTCAGCCACATTTCTTTAGGTGGCTGAAATGGGATTCCCAAGTACCAAATATTGTTTTATAAAAGTGAAGATGTGATTCTTTGGCTCATACACATACACCCACTAGAAAGCAAATGCATGTGGACACGTGGTCGGCGTAATGTCACCTGGGAGGAAAGCTCCCCTCAGACTCAATGAGGGGCTGTGAAGCTCTGTTGACTCTCCTTGTGGGACAAAGCGACCTGGAGAGGCGCTGACCATGGACCAGGGCACAGGCCTCTAGGCTCTCACCTGCTGTGGGGCCTGGAGGACATCCTGGGCAGCCACTGTGGAGGCAATGGCCCTCAGTCCCCCTTTGAGGCTACAGGGAGAGGGACAAGTCAGCTACCAGCTGCACGCCCAGCTCCATGATGGTGACACGGTCATCCAGGATGATCACTGTCTCCTCAGCCAGGATGGAGTCAGAGAGAGGTGAGAGCACCATCCCTGACCTCTACCCACCAGATGGCAGTAGCAGCACCGTCTGCCTGGGGACAACCATAATATGGCCAGATATTGTCAAGTGTCCCCCAGAGCTGCTAACCACCCTCCCACGGGGAGAAATCAGATTGCTCTCCTATGATTGTGTGTGATGCTGGAATTTGAACCTGGTGGGCAAGGGCTCTGCCACTGAACCACACCCTTGTCTATAGTTGAAGTTTGAGCTTAATGTCTGCTGGTTAAAATAAGAAAATCCATGCCAATAATTAAAAGTTGTTCTGTGTTTCCTTCATTAAAAAGTGTATGAATAATGAAGATGGATGATTCTTGTGTATTGTTTTTATTATTTTATTTCACACAAAAGCATGCACAGATGCGTACTTAGATGGACCCTTACAAATGGTGGGTATGATTTGGAGGAGTGTCCATTAGTTTATAGCTACACAGTGGTAGTTCCTGGGTCCCAAACAACCAGGGCCCTACCCTCCTTTCCTTGGGTGATTCTTGGTTTCAGGAACTCCATTGCAAGGTCAGTGATGTCAGCCAGACCACAACTCCTTTTTTGGGAAGGAGAATTACATGCCACTGGTTTTTAGTCTGTGTGGCTGTCCACAGCAAAATGATCCATGCAGGCTCCCATTTCCCATCCCATGTGTCCCCGGCCACCCAGCAGGTCCTGGGCATGCCCACCCCCATACCATGTGTCCTCTGCCACCCCAGCAGGTCCTGGGCATGCCCAACCCTCTCCTGTGTGTTCCCGGCCACCCAGCAGGTCCTGGGTGTTCCCACCCCCATCCCATGTGTCATCGATCACCCAACAGGTCCTTGGCATGCTTGCTGTGTGCTGCTTCTCACTCAGACCCAAGAGGCACATGCACTGCCTCCTGTCTTCAACCTGCTTTCACTCCAGGGGCAGCTACAGGACCAGGACTTGAGTCAAGGGTTTCCAGACTGTGCTGCTGAGACGCTGGGGAGTTTGTGAACATCCCCTTGCCAATATACCAGTCCACAGCAATTAAACCCAGAATCCCGGGGTTGGAGCCAGTCACTGATGTTTGGAGGAGCATTTGACACTTCCAATGTGCACTCCTAGCAGGGTTTGGGCACCTGTGTCCTCACGTTCCTCCCTGTGACATGGGGAGGTTCCTGCCCCTCACAGGCCATTGCAGCCCTGAGGGAAACAGCCCATCAGTGCACTTGTTGTGATGCCACACACTGGAGTGCTCAGTAGAACTGAAGTGTCCTTGTTAATGGTGCTGGCAGAACTCTTAGAACTCCACAGAGAAAGGGGGGCTCACCCAACCTTAGGAAAGCAGAGCCGCCTCCCAGAGCAGGGTAAGCACCAGGAGGAGCCCGACGGGCAGGGCAGTTCCCAGGCACTACCTCACTGGAGCCTCACCAAGCCAGGGGTCCAGGCTCCCCACCCAGAAATGGGGCCCTCTGGTGGGTGTTCAGCAAGTGAGGGGTTAATCAGATTGGTATTTAGTAAAGTTCATTCTTGAGCCAATATAGTTTTGTGGTTGAAAGATGGACGGAGGAGAAGGTGACTAGATAGAAGAATCCTTGGGGCAGCTCCATGCCAGGGCCTGTGTGTGGCTGTGGGCTAGTGAGAAAGGTCCCCAACTGGAAGTCCACAGACCAGAGGACCTCGGAGCAGGGCCTCGGAGCAGAGCTTCCACACTTGTGCATGAGCCCCACTCGCATATTCCTCTGCCCCCTCCCTACCTGGGGCCATGTGTGAGCCCTCCCCTGTGCTCCCTGCCCCCCATTTGGGCCATTTGTTTGGCAGCTGTGAGGTGACAGGCTGCCTCTGTGTGTGATGTGGTCTTGTCTTGAAGCTGGTTGGTTTCCCTGCACTTTCAACTAACTTGCTGAGGCATCTAAACCAACTGGGAGTTACCCAGAGCAGGAGTGTCGTTTCTCAATGAAAGCAGCATTTCCAGGGGCTTAGGGAGGTTTAGGGAAAGAGAAACAAAAGTCTCAGAAGAAGATTCCTCCATTTTTGGCAAGTTAACATGCATTCATTGAGCTTTCCTCACTCAAAACCCCCAGGGAAAGAAGGTTTTGGAAAAAGTAGCCATCGGGGGCTTCTGTCTGTATTTTGGGAGTCAGGAGCAGTGAGGGACACCAGATGACAACAGGCCTTGCACAGGTTTGGAAGTGCCAGGAACCCTGGACAAGCATCTGTCCTTCCTTGTGGGATGGTGTCTGAGAGGCAGGAGATTACAGGTCATGACAAGGACAATGGGCAGTGGCAGCTGAGACAGAAGCCTGCACTCTGACCCTCACTGGCTTTGTAAGTCAGGTTGTTGGAAGGCGTCCACACCCACGCCTCTGCATCTTCCTAGTTTTCTTGGGTCTCTGGCTCCTCAGGTCTCTGGCCAGCAACAACCTCAACTGCTGCCTCTCCTGCCCTCTACCCAATGTTGTGCCAGCATAAGCCCTGGCGCCTCATTGCCTGGCCCGCATGTCTCACCATGCCTGAGTCAACAACTGATGCCTTGAAATCTCTACCCAGGAGCAGGATTACAGCAGAACCACCTGGCGGGATTCTCAGAATTAATTAATAGAACTGCTGCTTGGAACAGTTTCTGGTGAGCTGGGAGTCATGGAAAGCCTTAGCCACCATGGTTGGTGCATATGCATCCCGGGATGCCCCATCTCTGGCCTCCCCAGAGACATGGGGGTCACCCAGCACTCAACCCCACTAGTGGGACACTGCTCTTCTACCTCCTTAAGGCTGAGCAGCTGCCAAGAGAGAGACAAGCAGCATTAGCAGCCAGCTCTGTCTTCTCCAATCACACTGAGGACTTAACTGGCTGTTAGACTTCCCAGGACATAAACACTCTCCTCTCTAATCCACTTTCTGTTTACACAACAGGATAGGCACTTTACCCCTCCATTCCAGCTTTGCTTTTTCTGCCTCAAAAATCAGACATCCAGCCCCAGGCAGTTTCGGGTTTTCTCATTAGGACCCCATGCTGGGGAATTCATTGCCTCAAAAACTCTTGATTTCTGAGCTGATAACTATTTCTAAAGTCAAAGCAAATCAACTACAGCAGCAAAATCACTTATTTATGATGGTCTTTGGGAAGGCTTTCTTCTTTTCTTCTCCTTCTGTGTTTTTCCTCAGGAAATTTATTCTCTTTCTTTATAGACTGCAATAAGCTGCTAAGAGCTATCACTAAAGGAGATTTCTGTTATTGTAATTTGCTCTGTGGCAATGCCCCACCAAGGAGCTCCCAGCTCTAATCCGGGCCACTGAATGTCTCCATCAAGCATTTGGCTGAAGGCAGCACATGAGCTCAGCTGCTGAAGCAGCAACTGGGAAAGCTGGCCTGCAGCTGACCACATCCCAGCACCTGGCAGGGAATGGGCCACCCCCACCCCCTCACACCCAGGACACCACATCTGCAACCTGTCAGCAGAATTGCAGGCTTTCAAATGAAATCTCCTCTTAATATATGAGCAGTTCATCAGGGATATTGCTCTGGAATTTTCTTTCCTTGATGCATCTCTGCCTGGTTTTGGTATCAGGATGCCTCTAGAAATTTTTTGGTGTCTTTGAGGTTTTCTAATTTATTGGAATATGAATTTTCAAAATAGTTTCTAATTGTCTCCTGTATTTCAATAATGTCTGCCATGATGTTTCCTTTTTCAATGCAAATTTTAGTAATTTGAGTTTTCTCCCTCCTTCTTTTCATTGGAGTGGCTAAGGGTTTGTCAATTTTATTTATTTTTTCAAAGAACCAGCTTTTGTTGTGTCATTTTTTGAATTGTTTCTTTAGTTTCAATTTTATTAATTTTCATCCTGGTTTTAATTATCTCCTGTCTTCTACTATTTTGGTGTTGGTTTGTTTTTCTTTTTCTAGGGCTTTGAGCTGTAATGTCAGGTTGTTTATTTGTTGACTTTTTCTTCTTTTAAGAATGAACTCCATGCAATGAACTTTCCTCTTAGCACTGCCTTCATAGTGTCCCAGAGATTTTGATAACTTGTATCGGAGTCCTCATTTACCTCTAGAACATTGACACAAAAATTCTCAATAAAATTCTGGCAAATTGCAAAAAAATATATTTTAAAAAATAGTGCTCCATGATCAAGTGAGGTTCATTCCAGGGATGCAAGATTGGTTCAATATATGGAAATCAATAAATATAATTCATCACATCAATAGACTTAAAGATAAGAATCATATATTATATAAAATGATGCAGAGAAAGCATTTGACAAAATACAGCACCCTTTCATGTTCAAAACACTAGAAAAACTAGGTATAGTTTTTCTATAAATACTATAAAAGTTATTTATGCAAAACACAATACTATAAAAGTTATTTATGCAAAACCCGAGACCAACATCATTCTAAATGGAGAAAAATTGGAAACATCCCCTCTAAAAACTGGAACAAGACAGGAATGCCCTTTTTCACCACTTCTATTCAACATAGTCTTTGAAACTCTAGTCAGAACAATTAGAGAAAACAAATTAAAGGGATACTGTGGGAAGCCATCCTGACACGTGACTGGGCGACTCCCGTTAAGGGTCTGAGGCTTCTGGCTGTGTCGGAATTTTCCCGGCCCTTTCCTGATGAGAGAGCCCGTCCGTGTGGGGGTGTGACTGACCACTGACCCCGGGGGCCCAATCACTGACCCTGACCTTGGAGTGCAGTCCCCCCTCAACCTTCATTGGATGGAATTATCCCCTGAATTTCTTGTTCCCCAATAAAAGGCTACTCCCTGGCGTGTTCACTCTCTCTCTCTCCTGCTAGCCCTGAGTAATCCTTGCTGCCCTGCTGGGCGGTTAGAGGTTGGAGCCAGAGAGGGGAGCCGTCTCGGACCTGGCAATAGAAATAAGGTAACTGTGTCTGTGTGTCTTATTTCGATCTCTTCTAACTAACTTTATTCCCAGAACCTCATTAATGAAACCATTGCGCAGGACGCGTGGTAGAATTGGCGCCCACGAGGGGGGCATTCTAGATTAGTTAGATTGAGTGGGAGCGCGCTATAAAGATAAGGATAAAGATAAAGATAAAGGAAGAGGTGACAATTTGGGTCACAAAAGTACCTGGAGCTATTGAAGGAAAGAGACGTTAAATTAATTAAAATGGGAAATTCAACTTCTACGGATAAGGAAATGTATCTGACTATTTTAGACAGTATAATTAATCAGAAAGGAAAACAGATAAAGAAAGCTCAGTTATTACAATTCTTAAAGATTGTAGGTGAATATTGTCCTTGGTTTTGTGAACAAGAATCTCCAAATTTATCTACTTGGGAGAAATTAGGAAGAAAGTTACAAAAGGTTTATTTTTCTAATGAACTACCTGGAGGCATAGAAAGTATTCAGAAAACTTGGACAGCTCTAGAAATTTGTCTTTTTGAATATATGGGTCAAAGTTCGTGGCCCCCTGAAGACCTGTTAAAAGGCTTGCAAAGGGCTATTAAGTCTATTCAAATGGAAAATTCGCCTGAGGCTAAGTTAATTCCTTTTCCCTTAGGCCGTTTAAAAACAAAGACAACGCTAAAAGCCAAACCTAAGGTTAGGAATGTGACTTTAAACTCGCAGGACTATACTAGCCCGCAGGGAGATTCTAGGGATGGAGATCATAGAGGACAAACCTCTGAGATCTTAGAAAGCCCTCCAGAAGAGGTAGAGGATCTTCCCACAGAGGAAAATCCGGAAGAGATTCCTGGAGGGGCTCAGAGTTCTTCTCCGCCACGTGGTTTAGAAACCCAAATTCAAAATGACGATAGTACAGAGTCTGACCATGATTTGCAATCTGAGGGAGAAGAATCAGACATGGAAATTCAGGACTTACAGAGGAATCTTAACAGGCTGCGTTTAACACCGCCTGTCCAGGCTATTCGAATTCGGCAGGTACCTGCTAAAAGGACAAAAATTAACAGGTACCCTGGGTTAACAATGACTTTTCTTACCCCGTTCCAGCGAGGTATTAAGAAAGCACAGGAAGATGGGGAGGATACTAGCGGTTTTCAACTTTTTCCAGTTTTTGAGCAAGTTAATGAACAAGATCAGAGAGTTAGAGTTCATGCTGTAATCCCATTTAAAACCATTAAGGAACTAAAAAGTGCATGTGAGACATATGGTCCAAATTCGCCTTTTGTACAGAGCTTGATAGAAAATATTTGCTCACAACCCCTTCCTCCTAGCGACTGGATTTCTTTAGCCAGATCTTGTCTGAGCGGGGGAGATTTCTTACTTTGGAGGACTTACTGGACTGATTTCTGTACTGAACAGGCAGAAAAGAACAAAAGACAGGATATAGAAACGCCAGTAGAAATGTTTCTAGGGACAGGTGAATTTACTGACCTAGAAAGACAGTTAAATTATGATTTTGTAGTGTACAATCAAATAACTGATTGTGCCAAACGTGCCTGGAGGCAGATTGTCTCCAAGGACCAGTCCAATTTAGTTCTTACCAAAATCAGGCAAGGTGCGAGTGAACCTTACTCAGATTTCGTAGCCCGGTTGTACCAGGCTGCAAACAGGTCAATCGGGGACTCGGGAGCGAGTGAGTTCATTGTTAGGCAATTGGCATTCGAAAACGCAAATAAATACTGTCAGGATATTCTTAGACCACACCGTAAAAAAGGGACAGTTTCTGAGTTTATTCGCTTATGTTCTGACATAGACTCTACTCATTTATAAACAGTGGCCCTAGCTGCAGCAATAAAAGAAACCTTGAAAACCCCAGATTTAGTACGAAAACCCCGCGGAAAATGTTACATTTGCGGGAGAAATAATCATTTTGCGCGGGATTGTCGCCTGCGCAATTCTAAGTTCAGGGCTCCATCTACTGGCGATAATAGATATTGCAGGACTCAACCCCACGTGGCGAGTCAAAATGGCGCGGATCAGCCCGCCTTCTCGCCGTCATTTCCTCCTAGCGGGAGGACAAAAAACTTCCGGTCGGCCCCTCCCCGGGCCGAGCAACAATACGGGGAATTCGAGGAGAGGTCGCACAGTGTGACGTCACTGGCGCCGACCAGGACAGCCTGCGATTTTTATCGGAACATAGATCGCAGACAGTTTTCTTAGGACCTTCAAGGACAGTTGAATTAAATCCTGAGACAGGGCCAAAACAAATCCCTACTGGAATTTTCGGGCCGCTTCCAGATAATACTATAGGTTTAATTTTGGGACGCAATAACTTAAAAGGAGCCATTGAGGTGATACCCGGTGTGATAGATTCAAATTTTAAAGGACAGTTAAATGTTACTGTAAAGTCCAACTATGCCCTAAGGCTTACTCCAAAGGATACATTTGCCCAATTGATTTTATTGCCTTGTGACTCAGGGAGGCACGCACCAGTAGATTCAGTTTCTAGACCACCGGACAGAGTATACTGGTCGCAGCTAGTAAGACAAGAACGCCCCTTATTAGAGCTTAAAATTAATAATAAAAAGTTCCTCGGAATAGTAGACACAGGAGCTGATATATCTGTTTTTTCTAGTAGGTTCTGGCCTAGGAGCTGGCATTTACATGTAGCACCAGCTAACCTAGAGGGAATAGGACAGGTTTCACAGCCTGCTCAAAGTGCCAACTATCTCCGTTGGGAAGATTCCGATGGGAACAGTGGAGTATTTAAGCCTTATGTGTTAGGGTCCTTACCAGCTAACCTATGGGGAAGAGATATTTTAGCCAAGATGGGATTATTATTAGTTACTCCAAACTCGATAAGGTCAATTGAGGGAGTTAATCAGAGGTATTTTCCTGGAGATGATAAGGAGACCCTTCAGGAAGAGTATCTGCTTACAGACCAGTCTCCACGACAAAGATTAGTAAATGCTCCAAGCCAAAATTTTTACTAGGGGCCCTGAGTACTTCCCCGATCCCTAAGACAGCCGAAAAAATCACCTGGCTCACAGAGGAGCCTATATGGATTTCTCAGTGGCCCATCTCAGGGGAAAAGCTTAAAATAATTCATAGGTTAGTTGAGGAACAACTTCAGGCCGGTCATATTGAACCAACGCTTAGTCCTTGGAACACACCTATTTTTGTTATTAAAAAAAAGTCAGGTAATTGGAGATTGCTACAGGACTTAAGGGCGATAAATCATGCAATTCGACCTATGGGATCATTACAGCCAGGACTTCCCTCCCCCACAGGCATCCCTTTAGACTATAGCTTGATGGTAATTGATTTAAAAGACTGTTTTTTCTCTATAAGGTTACATCCTGGAGATTGTGAGAGATTTGCCTTCACTGTCCCAGCAATTAATTTTAAGAAACCTGTTAAAAGATATTGCTGGAAAGTACTCCCCCAGGGAATGCGTAATAGTCCTACCCTGTGCCAAAAATATGTAGATCAGGCGATAGATCCCATAAGAAATACCTTTCCTGATGCGTATATTATTCATTTTATGGATGATATATTATTGGCTCATGCTAATCCAGAGGTACTTTCAGAAATTTTTATTCAGTTAGAGACTTCACTTACAGCAATGGGTTTATACATAGCCCCTCAAAAAATTCAAAAGGTGCCTCCTTTTCAATATCTAGGTCAGATAATTCAAGGACGTACAATCCGTCCTCAAAATCTTCAGATAAGAGTAAGGGAGTTACATACCCTTAATGATTTTCAAAGGCTTTTAGGAGATATAAATTGGCTGAGGCCATCCCTAAAACTAACTACTTCTAATTTAAGTCCCCTATTTCAGATATTACAAGGAAATCCCTCTCCAACCTCTCCACGTCAGCTAACCTTAGAGGCTAGAATGGCTTTAAGGAGAGTTGAACATGCAATTAAAAATGCACAGCTTACTAGAGTTGATCCTAAAGAAATAGTGTATTTATTAATATTTCCAACTGAACATACCCCAACAGGAGCCATATGGCAAAGATTAGGAGTTATTGAGTGGATTTATTTATCCCACTCTCCTCAGAAGACATTAATTCCTTTTCATGATTCTATAGCTCAATTAGTAATTAAAGGTAGAACTAGGATTTTACAATTAATTGGATCTGAGCCTGATATCATAATTATTCCATTTTCTATTCAACAGACTAATTGGCTTTTTCAAACTTCTAGCTCATGGCAGATAGCTTTTGCTGATTTTCCTGGCCAGATAGATAGCCATTATCCTCGTGATAAGATTATACAATTTGCATCATTAACGTCACTTATTTTTCCAAAGATTGTACGTGCACATCCTATAGATGAAGCTTTATCAGTGTTCACGGATGGTTCTAACTCAGGTAAAGCAGGTTTTTATAGTCGTGTTCACACAGAGGTAATACAAACTTCTTATACTTCTGCCCAAAGAGCAGAGCTTCAAGCTCTGATTTGTGCCTTAAATTACTTTTCAAATGAGCCTATTAATATTTATTCTGACAGCTTATATGCAGTCGGAGTTACTAAAAATATTGAAACTTCAGTTATTGGGTATACTTCATCACAAGAGTTATTTGAGTTATTTCATAATTTACAAAAGACAGTGCTAATGCGAAAGTACCCATGTTTCATAGGGCACATACGGGCTCATACTAATCTTCCAGGACCCTTAGTTTCTGGTAATGACAAGATTGATAAATTAGTAGCTTTTTGTCAACAGATGTCTTCATATGACTGTGCACTAGCTTCCCATTCCTTGCATCATCAAAATGCTTCTAGCTTACGTAAAAAATTTAATATTACTAGAGAACAAGCTCGTCAGATTGTAAGCCAATGCCCTAAGTGTGTTATTCACACTCCATCTCTGCCATCAGGGGTAAATCCCCGTGGATTAAAACCAAATCAAATATGGCAAATGGATGTAACTCATATTCCTCAATTTGGTAAGCAATGTTATGTGCATGTCATAGTGGACACTTATTCTAGATTTATTTTTGCCACAGCACGTACTAAGGAAAATACTCAACATGTAATTTCTCATTGCTTAGCAGCCTTTTCTGTTTTAGGGTGCCCTATGCAGATTAAAACAGATAATGCTCCAGCTTATGTAAGCTCTTCTTTTCAACAATTTTGCCAAGAGTTTAAAATTAATCATAAAACAGGAATTCCTTATAACCCTCAAGGCCAAGCCATTGTGGAACGAGCTCATTTATCTATTAAGCTTCAATTACAAAAATTAAAGGGGGGGAATAGGTTTATGACTCCCCAAAATAGCCTTAATCATGCCTTGTTCGTTTTAAATTTTTTAAACTGTGACGCAGAAGGTCACACTGCTGCTGAGAGACAAATGTCTCCCTCAGTAACAGGCCCTTTAGGCAGAATTTTGTGGAAAGATTTACAGACTGGTCAGTGGAAGGGTCCAGACCCAGTGATAATGTGGGGTAGAGGTCATGCTTGTATTTTCCCAGAAGGCGCATTTCGTCCTATTTGGGTACCTGAACGTGCTATCAGACATGGAAGAGATGGAACCCAGATTCAAGCGACTGAGGATTGACCAGGAGGAGCCCCTATCCAGAAGGAGGAGATATCGGAAAAGGATGAAGAAAGACCAGATTGACCCAGCCGAAAAGCTGATTTCATGGGAAGACTTGAAGAAGCTAACAACCCAGGCTTCCCGAATACTTCGACACCTAGGAGAGAACAGGACCCCAGTGATGATGGTAGCAACAGTAATTGCCCTGTTGGGCTGTCAGGTAAAGGGGGATCAAGTAGACACTTACTGGACATATTTCCCAGATCCACCCCTGGTACACCCAGCTGTGTGGACTGGAGAATCTATTCCAGTATTTACTAATGACTCATTCATGATGGGAGGATTTACAGATACCCATATTACTCCCAATCATGTGACTAGATTTAATTATTCTGGCTACAGTGCCCAATTACCTTTGTGTTGGTCACACGATAAACATGCTGGCTGTCTGAAAGTATCATTCGAAGAAAAGACAGCGATTGGTAGACCTAGACTGACAAATAATTCTTTTTATGGGGACTTAAGACCTTATACTAGATCAGTAATTAAGATGGGACTTTCCCATAACAAGCCAGTCATTTCTGCAAAACCTCCACGGATGCCCCACTGTCCAAATAGTTCTACAATTGAGATTGGCACCTTTCCTAGATGGATGGATTGTGTAAATACCTTTCCTGTACAACATAAGGTGTCTAAAGATAGTGGGTATATTTTAGACTGGTCTCCAAAAATTGATAAAAGACAATTACGAAGAAATTCTGCTATGACACCTGCAGGATTTGTTAGTAATATTTTGACTTATAGTAAAGGAGGTGTTCAGAAAGATGTTTGGCGTTTAATTGCTGCCTCAGAATTCTTACATTTTACAGAAAAACCTTTACCAAAATTTGTTGGCAAGAACTGTAAAGAGGGATCTTGCTATGGCTTACGAGCCTGTGTCCAATCTCCTTATGTTTTAATTATTGGAAATGTAAAAGTTAAATGGATAGATGACAGATATATTGTTACTTGTAATAAATGCAACCTAACCAATTGTATTACTAGGTATAATGGAGGAAAAGGAGTGCTGATACTTCATCAGCCCTCTTTTGTTTTATTACCTGCTAATATTTCAGAGCCATGGTATGCTGATACTGGTTTACAAGTCTTGCAGCAAATTCATGACCAGTTAGCAAGACCAAAACGTGCTATTGGAGTTATAATTGTTGGTGTTTTGGCACTAGTCTCCTTTATTGCCTCAACTGTCTCTGCATCTCTGACATTGTCTCAAAATATTCAGCATGCGAAATTTCTTAATAATTTAGCTCAAAATACTTCCAAGGCTCTGCGTAATCAAGTAAATATTGATGAAAGGATTGAGACTAAATTAAACGCCTTAGAGGCGACTGTTATAGACATAGGTAATGAACTTTCAGCCTTAAAATTTAAGGAAAGGCTTAAATGCCATGCCAATTATAAGTATGTTTGTGTTACAGCTGCCAAGTACAATGCTTCTCTCTGGGATTGGGAGAAGGTTAAAAACCATTTATTAGGTATTTGGCAAAATAGTAATAATAGCTTGGATATTCTGGAACTTCATCACCATATCCAAGACATTCAAAATAATAGAGCTGATTTTTCTGATCCTTCTTCTCTGGCAAACCAAATATTGAAGGAGTTAAATGGATTCAACCCTGGAAATATTCTTAAACACTCGGCCTGGTACATTATTGGATTATTCTCTTTGCTGTTAATTCTCTTTTGTGTTATAATTATAGGATGGCGAGTCTTCGGAACAAGAATACAGAAACTCCAAAGAGTGAACCGCCGCCTCATTTTTAAGAATAGAAAGGGGGAATATGTGGGAAGCCATCCTGACATGTGACTGGGCGACTCCCGTTAAGGGTCTGAGGCTTCTGGCTGTGTCGGAATTTTCCCGGCCCTTTCCTGATGAGAGAGCCCATCCGTGTGGGGGTGTGACTGACCACTGACCCCGGGGGCCCAATCACTGACCCTGACCTTGGAGTGCAGTCCCCCCTCAACCTTCATTGGATGGAATTATCCCCTGAATTTCTTGTTCCCCAATAAAAGGCTACTCCCTGGCGTGTTCACTCTCTCTCTCTCCTGCTAGCCCTGAGTAATCCTTGCTGCCCTGCTGGGCGGTTAGAGGTTGGAGCCAGAGAGGGGAGCCGTCTCGGACCTGGCAATAGAAATAAGGTAACTGTGTCTGTGTGTCTTATTTCGATCTCTTCTAACTAACTTTATGCCTAGAACCTCATTAATGAAACCATTGCGCAGGACGCGTGGTAGAGGATACAAATAGGAAAAGAAGAACTCAAATTATCACTATTTGCTGACAACATGATTCTGTATTTAGAAGATCCAAAAAACTTCACCAGTAAACTTCTAGAATCAATTAATGAATTCAGCAAAGTAGCAGGATATAAAATCAATACCCATAAATCAAATGCTTTTTTACACATCAGTGATGAATCCTCTGAAAGAGAAATTAGAAAAACTACCCCATTCACAATACTCTCAAAAATAAAGTAAAATAATTGTGAATTAACAAAAGAGGTGAAAGAACTCTACAATGAAAACTACAGAACACTAAAGAAAGAAATTGAAGAAGACCTTAGATGATGGAAAGATCTCACATGCTCTTGGATAGGCAAAATTAATATCCTCAAAATGGCCATACTACCCAAAGCACTATACAGATTCAATGCAATCCCAATTAAAATACCAATGACACTTCTTATAAAAATAGAAAAATTAAATCATTTGGAAAATCAAGAGACCCAGAATAACCAAAGCAACCCTTAGCAAGAAGAGTGAAGCAGAAGATCTCAGTACCAGACCTTAAAGTATACTATAGTAACAAAAATGGCACGGTATTCACACCAAAATAGACATGGTACAGAATAGAAGACCCGAAGACAAACCAACATTAATACAGTTATCTCATACTAGACAAAGTTGTCAAAAACATACAGTGGAAAAAAGATAGCCTCTTCAACAAATGGTGCTAGGAGAACTGGAAATCCATATGCCACAAAATGAAAATAAATCCCTATCTCTCACCATGTACAAAACACAACTCAAAGTGGATCAAGGACCTAGGAATTAGAGCAGAGACCCTATGCCTAATAGAGAAAAACTTAGGCCCAAATATTCATCATGTTGGATTAGGTCCCGATTTCCTTAACAAGACTCCTAAAGTGCAAGAAATAAAATCAAGAATTAATAAAAGGATGGACTCAAATGAAAAACCTTCTTGTCAGCAAAAGAAAAAATCAATGAGGTAAAGAGACAGCCTCCATTTGGGGAGGAAATTTTTGCCAAACACATATCAGAAAGAACACTAATCTCCAGAATATATAAAGAACTCAAAAAACTTACTTAACACCAACAAAACAAACAACCAAACCAATAAATGAGCCAGGGAGCTGAACAGACATTTCTCAGAAGAAGATATATATTCAATAAACAAATATATGAAAAAAAATGTTCAGCATCTCAGGTAATTAGAGAAATGCAAATCAAAACTACTCTAATATTTCATCTGGTGTGAGTTATCAATAATGTTAGTTATCAAGAATAATGACAGTTATCAAGAATACGGACAACAATAAATGTTGGTGAGGATGTGGTGGAAAAGGCACAATCATATATTGCTGGTGGGGCTGTAAATTGGTGCAACCAATTTGGAAAGCAGCATGGAGATTCCTTAGAAAACTGGGAAGGGAACCACCATTTGACCCAGCTATCTCACTCCTTGGTCTAGACCCAAAGGACTTAAAATCAGCATACTACAGTAACACAGCTACATCAATGTTCATAACAGTTCAATTCACAATAGCTAAACTGTGGAAGCAACCTAGATGCCTCTCAATAGATGAATGGATAAAGAAACTGTGGTGTATATACAATAATATAATAATAATGTATAATAATAATGTAATATAATACATTAATATATATATTAATGTATTATATATTAAATTAATATAATAATGTAATATTACTCCATATTAAAAGAGAATAAAATCATGGCATTTGCAGGTAAATGGATGGAGTTGGAGAATATCATGCTAAGTGAAATAAGCCCATCCCCAAAAACCAAAGGCTGAATGTTCTCTCTGATAAGTGGATGCTGATCCATAATGAGGAGGGAGAAGGCATAGGAAAAATGGAGGAACTGTGATTGGGCAAAGGGAAGGGAGGGTGGGTAGGGTGCATGGGGGCAGGAAAGATGGTGGAATGGGATGGACACCATTACCCTAGGTACATGTATGACTGCATGTATGGTGTGATGCTACATTGTGTACAACTACTGAAATGAAAAGTTGTGCTACAATTGTGTACAATGAATCAAAATGCATTATGCTATAATATATACCTAGTTAAAATAAATTAATTAATTTGAAAAAAATACGAGCCATTAATTTTCTTTTTTAGAAAAAAAATGCTCAGGCAAAATTGAACATACGTAGGACGACTGTGTCATCACAGTTACAGGCCCCAACACAAAGGCATACACTCTAGGATTTTTCATAATAACCAATATTTTATTGAGATAGCCTAGTCACCTCCTACCTTCTTGTCAGAGATGGATTTAGGGAAGAGGATAGGATAGGATTCAGTCCTCT
This sequence comes from Marmota monax, assembly GCF_021218885.2. NCBI lineage: Eukaryota > Metazoa > Chordata > Mammalia > Rodentia > Sciuridae > Marmota > Marmota monax. The sequence goes on along the minus strand of NW_026692530.1, from coordinate 70,438 downwards.
GATGCAGGATACTTCTGGAACATACTTCTTGCTATGAAAAGAGATGCCATAGTAGGTTTCCCCTGGGGCACTGGAACATGTTACATCACAGAGGATCCCTGCTACAGCCTGAGGGGCAACCTGACCATGGCAGGACACAGTGACAGGAGAAGTGTAAGAACCTGGGCCGTGGGTACAATGGGATCACAGACTTATCCAACGCTTGGGGTGTTTCATGTTAGCTGAAACAGTAAGATTTTTATATTTTGTTAAGGCCATTTGAGTCAGGGTGTTCTGTTATCTAATTAATCCTCACAATAATCCTACAAGGTAAAGTGAGCTTGTACTTCTGATTCACAGAGACAAATGAGTCTCATCTAGGTCAAGGTGGCCAAGGGTGCACAGTGAGGAAGGGATACAGCCAGGATCTGAATGTGTACCATCTGGATGCAAAAGCAGAGCTCCTCTTTATTCCTTTAATTTTTTAATTGACAAAGAAACACTGTATGTATTTGTGGTGCACAACATAATGTTTTGAAATTTGCACACATTGAGGAATGGCTATGTGAAGTAAATTGTGTATTTTCTCACATACTTATTTTTTTGTGTGTGCTAATAAGATTTGAAATATACTCTTTCAGCAATTCTCAGTAACAAAATATTGTTATTAAGGATAGTCCTCATGATGGATCAAAAAAAATCCCATAAACTAACTTGTTCTTCTTGTCTAAAGGAAACTTTGTGTCCTCTGACCACCATCTCCCCACCTTTCCCTCCCAGCCTCTGCTAACTGCAGTTCTACTCTCTGCTGTATCAATTGGTTATGGTTTGACTCTTTCATGCTCCCTGGAAAGCTGCTGTGTTGTGAGTGTGCTCCCCAGTGCACCGAGGTTTGGAGGAGGGGCTTTAAGGCAATGATTGGGTTATGAGAGCTGTAACCCCTTTGGTGGATTAGTTCATTCTGTGGATTAATAATTTGAATGGACTTCTCTGGTAGCCCTGGGCGGGTGGGGTGTGACTGGAGGAAGTAGGTCTCTGGGGACATGGCCAGGACTACATCTGTCCCTGGCTCCTTCCTACTGCTCTCTGCTTCATCACTGCCATGAGCTGAGCAGATTTCCTTTACCAGATCCTTCTGCCATGATGCTCTTCCTCAACTAAGATCCTCTTGTCAGGTATTCTGGCCACAATGATAAAAAATCAATTATTACACCAACTTTTTGAGATTCCACATACAAGTAACTCCACACAGCAATCATATTTCTGTGGCTAGCTTATTTTACTTAATATCTTCCAGGTTCATCTACATTGTCAAAAAAGACAGAATTTCCATCTTTTTGAGACTGAATAGCATTCCACATGTATATATGTAAAGTGTGTGGGTGTGATATTTGCTTTATCTGTTCATCAACTGATGAGTACTTAGATTGGTTCCATATGTTAACTAATGTAAATGTTATAATCAACATGGGAAATACAAAATATCTCTTTGACATAATGATTTCATTTCTAAAAGGGCAATAGCATGATCACATGGTAAGCCTAATTTTACTCTTTTGAAGAACCCCGTATGTTTCCATTACAGCTGTGCTAATTTACAGTCCCACAGAGGGTACCAGGGGTCCCTTCCCTCCACATCCTTGATGACCACCATGCTAACAGGTGTGAAGTGAGAGCTCATTGAGTTCTAATACACATTTCTCTAATGATCAATGATGTTGATTTATTTTTGTATACCTATGGGTCAATTGTGTGTCTCATTTGAAAAGAAAAAAAAAAACATATTCTAGTCCTTTGTCCAATTTTAGTTGGGTTATTTGTTTTCTCACTATCCAGTTATCTGAGTTCCTAAACTGAAATAAATTAATAAAGTCCAAAGTGCTTTCAGAGTAGATTTTCTGTTGCCAGAGAAGTATCTTCCAAAAAGTTAATACTTATAAACATTTGAGAGCATCCTTGGAATAAGACTCAGTACAAAGTTCTGCATGCTGATTTGTCTTCATTGAAGCATTTTCTCTCTCCACTTGAGAGATTTGAGAAACACCACCAATGCTTGCAAGGTAAGGATAGGATCCCAGGCTCATGTGCATCACACCATCCCCAGGACAGAGTGTCTCCCTGCTGAGACCCTGCTCGTGGTGCTGCTGGTGTCCTACAGAGTTGTGACCAGGGGAGCAGTTCTTCAGTGTAGGTGCCATGGGTACAGGTGCTGGGGCAACAAGCTTAGGTGCTCAGGGTGGGAACATAAGTTAGTCATGTAAAAGGCAAAGCTTTTGGCAGGTGAAGAGGTTTTCTAGGGGGGAAATAGACGAGGGGGCTTGCAGAGTTTTGCAAATTTCTATTAAAGTTTCTTAGGACAGTTTCATTACTAAAACAAATGCAGTTGCAAAAATAAGAAAACTATGTATTATGGCTCAGAGTATAAAGCTCCAAACACTGTCAGGGTAGGAAGTAATGACAAACAGTGGCCTCAAAGCACCTTCCACGCACACAAAGTGCAAAAGAGGGACTTAAAAAGACTCCACCTGACAAGACCTGTCTGATGCAGAATAAGTTCTCTGTTGCCAAGAGAAGGCAGGACACCCATGTCACTCTCTCAGCCAGTATTTCTCTAGAGACCAGGCTTCCAGAACCCAACCAAGTCCAGGTGTTCTGTGAGAAACGCTGAGAGCAGTCGTCATGCCTCAGCCTCACAAAGGTTTTATCATTGACGCACTTTGATGACCCTCACCATGGCGAGCACCGGGTGAAACCACTGCTTATGCCAGCCCTGTTCTGAGCTGCCTGACACGTCATAGCCGCAAAGTCTGAATCAACAGAAATGACTCTTACTCCAATTCTGCTCAAGTGTACTACATGTACAACCTCCCCACCACTGCCCTGGCGAGACTGTGGTGTTCCTTACTTTGACGATATCAACTTCTACGCTAAATCCACATCTATGTCACCACTAGACAGACAGAAACACTCATCTTCTCTTCGGCATCCACAAAGTAATTCAAGTAACAAAAAAGTAGTTTGTCTATTAATCCTCAGGTGTCTGAACAGAAGTGACATTTCACCAGGTACTTCTAGGATTAGGAAAGCAAAGACAAAAGAAATCTATGTACCGGCTGGAGAGGTGACACAACATCACTCATGGTGCACGATAATGCTGGGAAGGTTGAGGACAAAGCAAACTGGAATGAGCCTATTTCACTGGAAGGATGAAACTGCTTCTCAGACAGAAAAGACCCTGTCCACCTGTGAATGTCGGTCCTGTCTCCCACCCAGCTGAATTCAAGAGAAGCAGTGAGTTCAGGTTGTGCATAAAATCTCTCCATTCTTAGCACAACCCGCCAACAAGGAACTTCAGGACATGGCACTGTTGAAGGAAGGTGAGTTTCAGCACTGCATCTGGCTGGAGAGCTGCCATTGCATGGCCTCTGGCATAATAGTAGTTTCCTTAACAGTGGGATTCCAGTGCCAGGAGGGAGAAAATGAGGTGGGTTCTATTTTGTTCATTTTGTTGTTTTTTTCCAATGTGTCAAACCACCTTCCAAATTCATAAATTGGTGCCTTGTGGACATTGTGTTCTTCCTGGCTCTAGAAGGACTCGAACATGCTTCATCATAGCTGTCGATGAGCAAGCTCTGCCTTCCTGGAGAAGGAATCTGGGGTCAGGCAAGCGGCGTGCTGGGAACGATTACTGATGTTCTCCTTGGACAGGTACTACAGACCTGGATGGGCATGTCTGGCTGCTGTAGTTCAAGTCCAAAGTTCCTAACTGGTCCTGAAGGTTTTCAAATTCCAATCTGAATGCTATTTTTTCAACCACCAATGTTGCATAAACCATGTTCAGGGAACACAGCCTTAGGGTTTCTTTTATCTGCAAAGCTTTATGCCTGTTGAAACAGCTCTCTTGAAGCCTCCTGTGCATGATCTCTGGCTCTCATTTGAAGATGTTGGGGAAAGTCTTCATGGACGAGGAACTATGGCTAAACAGAAGCTGCAGAGAGCCAGCAAGGCCTCCTCAGCGTTATGACTGTAGTCGGAGACAGAATGATCTGCCCTAAATAGAAGCAGACGACTCTCAATATGTAGCAGCTTATTTTAACCATCATAGGCTGCAGATGCTTCCTTTGTCCTTCCCACATTGACTTGGTTGTCTGACTTTCACAGTGGGACACAATGCAATATTACAATAAGCATCTTTAATATATAGACAGCCTTTCCAACCAGCTCCCAGATAAGCTTGTCAAAGTAGATTGCAAACCCTGCCTATAACAAAAGAGTCCTAGGTTCAATTAAATGCCTCATAGGTGGGAAGTCTGGTTACCATTCAAGAGTTTAGAATAGCACACACAATATACAAAGGTAGAGATTTCTTTGGAAACTGGATTTAAGACTTATTTAGATTTCTGAGCCTGAGGATTCTGTGTGCCAATCTACTGAGCCAGCAGGGTCCCATTCAACACCTTCACAGGGAGCCCAGAATGAGTTGGTGGCCATCTTCTGGCTTCCTGGGGCTGAGGTCACATATGCTTCACTTCATAACATCTCTCACATGCCACAGTGATAATCAAAGTTTAAATGAAAAGAAAATATCCACATTGGAGGACGCTGACATGTTCGACATAATGTCATGTACATTTTCTTGGTGGTCCATGAACCTCAGGCACCTGATCTAACATATCTGCTCTCTTTGCCGTGCATGCCATCTGTGATACCTCTGAGGGTCTAACATTTCTAAGACACTTCCAGGGGCCCTGCATTGTGGCTCCTAGCCCTCAGAGAGCTCTCTGAAGAGAACCAGGGATTATTTGTAGGCTGTCAGCAGCGAGACTGAAACACACTGGTAACCATATAGATTGGCACCACCCAGAGACCACCACCTTGGGGAACCAAGTTCTCCCCAGGAAGCTCAAGTCTGAAGGACATAAGCAGAGGCAGGCCTTGACTGGTCAATCAGCACACTGCATCCTCCTATCAGCACTGATTGGTTCAGCAATAGTCAGCTGATTCAATTTCGGCCAATGAAATACATGGAGACCAGCTCCCTTCACAGCCCCCTCTGCAGGTGCCTGGGAACTCCAGGTACTCCAGGGCTATGGTCAGTGGATGAGTTTAGGTGGATCTGTGGGAAGAAGCTTGTGAAGGTCAGTCCTGTAATTTCTTTTCATTTTTAGGGGAGGGGGCTGTCATTGGCTATTGAACCCAGGACGCTTAACCACTAAGCCACATCCCCAGCCCTTTTTTATATTTTATTTAGAGACAAGGTCTCATTAAATTGCTGAGCTTTGAACTCACGCTCCTCCTGCCTCAGCCTCCTTAGCCACTGGGATTACTGGAGTGCATCACCAAGCCCAGCCTGGTTCTGTAATTTTGGTCAGATCACACTCAAGAGTAATCTTACTCTAGACACCCTCATTATGTAATGCAAACACTTCACTTTTCTTGCTTAAGCAACTGTGCCAGTTAACTGCTTCATAACTTGCACCTATTAGCACTGACGGGTACAAGATCCATGTCAACCCTGGAGCATCTCTGTCATTTAGTAATGCTTCAACTTGGAGAAACAATGAGCATTCCAAAAAAGGACATATGTGGGGCAACTAATTAAGGAGTGATCATGATTTAAGTCTCACTTTAAGCACCAATATATTTACAGGGGCCAGTGGATTGGTGGCTTTTGTGGTTGAACATGTAGAGATACTCCCCAACCTATAATGGGGGTTGTGTCCCAATAAAAAACATCACAAATTGAAAATATCCTGAGTTGAAAATGAATTTAATATATTTCACTTACTGAAGATCATAGCTCAGTGACACTGTGGTTCAACCTTGGATTGTGTGGCTGGGTGGCAGCCGCCATTCATCATAAAGGGAGGGTATGGGTCATACGGCATCTGTCTAGCACCAGGAAAGATCAAAACTGAAGATGCAAAGGCACATCCCTTCTCCACCATTGCAAAATCAAAACTCAAATGTCAAACCATAGTTCACAGGAAGCCTCCTATCTGCTAGGTGTCTTCTAGCTGATCACACATGGAGGTGACCTTGCCAGGGAACTCAGGCCTCTCTTTTAATTCATTATCTGGAGATCAACTACTCAGTACATACAGTGCATTTTGGGAGGAATAAAGACAATTATCACAGCAGTTTCACATCTTATGCACTATTTCCCCAAAAAAATCCAATTTGAGGATGAAACTCAGGGCATTTCCCCCTCTCTGGAGTGGTGTCCCTGACCCTGCTTCTCCCTACTTCCAGCATGGTGCACCATTCATGGCACCATTCGCGAGGCCCTTCCCAGCCTCCCCCTGTTTCCTTCTCTCTGGACATACTTAAAATCTATGACACTCAAGCTATAGGTTTATTTTTCATCTGTTCAATATTCAAATTCACATTTACCCCTTTTCACCAGAATTTTATTACCATTTACTGTCTCTATTCTTGTATTGCTGGCATTAGCTGTTACAATATGTGCCCCTTGTCTGCTGCCTATATTTCATTTTTCTCATTTGTTTCATTGTTCATTGTTAAATTATTTTTGTCTTGGATCTTCTGCAGCCCACTTTAGATTGAAAACCAGAGCCATTGCTATATAACAGGCGACAATATAGTGAGGATTTTCACTTCTGTGCTTTCTCTGCAGAGGTGGCCCCTCCCTCCTCCCTCAGCCTGCTCCTCCCATCTCTCAGCCTGACACTCACCCTACAGTGATATCTACCCTCTCCCCCAAGTGCACTGGGCATTCTGCAAATAACCAGGGCTCTGCCATTGAAATGCTTTCTCCATGATCTTCTGGTCAGAGGCCCTCTATGGGCTCTCATTTCCTATTTTGAGACCCTTTCATTCTTTTTCCAAATCATCAAAATAGTTTTTTATAACCCTTTGAAGAGCTAAAATAGCACTTTGTCCCAATTTTACCTGTGTGTTTAGTAAACTGCACTGTAAGCCTTTCAGAGCAGAAGAAAAGGCATCATTCATCTCTACATCCTGGACACTCAGCCTGGTGAAAGACACCAGGTGTGTGACTGACAGGTGAGGAAATGAATGGATGAAAGGAGGAAGGAAGCCCTTGTACTTCCTCCTTGGCCCATGGGCGGTGTGAGCCAATCAGAGCCCCCAGAACCCTCCCACACAGGCAGCTGTGCAGGCCCTGGCAATGGCTGACCACACCCTCCCTCCGAGTGTGTGATCTGAACTTGGAGGGGACCATCCTGCTCCTTTCTGTCCAGAGTTACAGGAAAGAGCCTCGAGGTGCTTATGGCAGCTTGGGGAGGCTTCCTGGAGAGGAACAGAAGTGGAGGGTGCAGTCTGTCTCATGTCTGGTCCTGTCACCCCAAGGCCCAACCTGTGACCTTGCTCACCAGTTCCCTCCCCACCTCTTCTCTGCATTATTCTCATCTGAGGACAGTTTTCCTTCTGGGAGACATTCAGCAACATCTGGAGGCAGTTTTGGTGGTCGCAGCTCAGGGGAGTGTTACCACTGGCATCAGCAGGCAGAGGCTGGCATGCTGGCAACTGGCCACCAAGCACAGGGTGGGCCCCTGCACACACCAAGAATCATAGTTCTCAAATGGCAGGCTGAGGAACCCTGAGCCCCTCACTCCTCACTCACAATAAGGATCCTAACTGGCACGTTTGTACCAGACCCCTGAGGGCCCCGCCTGGCATGGAAGGCTGCACCCACCCAGAGAGGCCCCCACCAGGTGAAGTGTGCACCTCCCCAAAACTCATCCTGCAAAGGGGAAGGTGGACGTCAGGAGTCCTGACTGTCACTTGCACACTGTCTTCACTGGAGTGGACGTGGACAATGCTTCCTTTCTTGGTTCTGCTCCATGTGGTCAATGTCATAGGCCTAGCTTTGACGTTAAACCCAGTAACAGTGAGGTGAGGAGACCTCCATGGGCTTGTGTGTGTGGGGGGGTGGGCTCTTCACTGAACATCAAGGAACCAAGGAACGACCTCGGCTTGGCACATAATGGCCTGCTTTTCTGTGCTGCTTTCTCTGAGACTTCATCAGACTTCGGTCCCTAAAGTCCAACTGATTGGTGCAGGCCCCTGGTTAAGGATCCAGAGCCAAGGGGACAGGAGGAGCCTCCTCCTCAAGCTCACTCAAGGCACACCACTTGGGCAGGGATCCGTCTCTCTAAATGTTTCTGTCCTGTCTTTGTTTCTGTCCCTGGGGGTGTTCTGTTTCTCTGTGCCCTCCTCTTTAGCATGATGGGAAATGCCACGCTGCTCTTGGTGACTGCACTCTGGTTCCAGGCAGAAGTGTTCCTCTCCAAGCCAGGCAATCCCAGCTCACTCTAGACACTAGTAGGCCAGGAACATTCCACCCAGTGCTCCAGCACCCATCTTGAAAGGGACATACCCCATGATTTGTGGCCCTGCCCACAAATACCACATCTGATTGAAAAATCCCTTGAGGTCCATTAAAGGCTTCCTTAATGTATCAAATAAGAAATGGTTGATTTAGCTCATGAATAGGAAAATACAGACTCTGGAGCTGTGCAAATTAGGCCCATTTTCTTGCTTAATACCAGAATATGCTCATGGGGCACTGGCTGGAGCCTTGGCCTGGTGTAGGAAATGGAGGGGAGCTTGCTCATCTCTAAGGGCAGCTGTGCCATGGCTTGCACTTAGCAATCCCTCCTGGCTGCTGCAAAGGGAGGCCCTGAGAAGGAGCTTAGGAAACTCTGCACTTCTCACTGTGGTCCTCAAACACCCTCCAGTGCAACAGAGGAAGTACTTTGAAAAGATTAAGAAGCAAGTCTTAGAAGTGTTAAGCAACTTTCCCCAGTGACTGGGAGTGAGTAGCACTGGGCTGAGTCTTGCAGGGCGTCTTTGTCCTTATTTACCCACACACAGCCTCCATTGTACAGATGGTTGGAAATGCACCATCAGCAACATGAACAGAAATAGGGGGGGAAAAAAAGTGTTGTAATCCGATGGTGAGAAGAAAACATGGGTGCGGAATCAGAGAAGAAGCAGCGGGCAGCCATGTTTTGTGGGGAGCCGTGTTGTGGATAGGGGCAGGGCTGGGATTCAAACAATACAACCTCTATGACAATGTAACCAACCAATAGGGAGCAAATAAAAATGCCTCTGGGGACTCCTGGGGAGCAGGAGGGTGAAGCAGGTTTCAGCCTTCTCAGAACTGAGCAGAGTGCAAATATAAGTGTGTCCAGGTGGCTCATGGGCTGACATCCCTCTAGGGCTCTCTGTACATCCCTCAGCCACATTTAGCAAGGGACAAGGTCACCACTGAGCTCCTCATCAACTAGAAGAGGAGTTCTTCAAACATAGAACTCCGGTTTCCACACACATCTTTAAATGCACCCTGCTCTCTCCTCTAAAGCTGGGCATTGAACCTTAAAAATCTTCCAGGGAAAGACCAGGCCCTTCCAGATGGAGGCAGAGGGGCACCAAGCTCCACAGAGGTCAGCTGAGCTTAATCTGCCAAGCTCAGAGGGGGAAGGGAGGTACCAACAGAGAAGGGGTGGGCAGTCACACCTGTGAGCATCCAAACAACTCTTTGCAACCAACAATGGTCACAAAGGGGAAATTTGACAACCTTAAACTATAATAGTGGCCTACAAAATCCAGCAAAGGGCTGAACAGAGCTAAGCTGTGCTGGCTCACCATTCTGCTCTCAGAGCACCAGGAAAATGCCCTCACTTAGTGCAGAGACACTGGGGAGCCCAGAAAATTGTTCCTAGGAGAAACAAGGATAATAATTATGTGTTTCTGTTTCATTATTTGCATCTTGCAAGTTGCCACATGTACGAACACCATGGTGTTCCATTTTGCTTAAAGAGCCCCGAAAACACAAACATTATTTGACTGGCTTGCTGATGAATAATGAAATTATATCATATTTATATAGCAGCAGGATTTGGTAGGTGGCCGAAGCTTAGCTTTTCTTGTAACAGAAAGAAGCCAAGGTGCTCAGAGTTGAATTGACTGCTGAAGGTCACAGTCGGGAGCCAGGAGGAGAACCTTGGGTCCCTGTATCAGAGGCAGATCAAAGCAGCAGTTATGTGCAGGGACAGCAGAACCACAGGTACTGGGTCCTGATTCCAGCTCTGTCCATCACCTGGGAAATCCTAGCCCAGTCAACTTAACCTTCTGTCACTCAATTTCCTCATCTATAAAATGGGGATAATGACATCATCCATCCCACCCTCCAGAATTATAGAACCTTAAATGGCCTTTGGAAAGGGAGCTCCTTGGAGCAGTGACTGGTCACTGTAATCATCCAGAGATAGCAGCTGTGATCTGCTCACCTGCTCTTTCTGCCGTCCGGTGTGGCAGGTTTAAGAGCACAGGGGTGATGGAATAGAAATTGTTTGACTGTCCACTAATTTCTGCTTCTTTGAGTAAAATGATTCTGATTTTTTGGGGGGAAGCTCAGCTTCCCAACTCAGCCTGCACTGTTTGGGTTTGCTGGGTCCAGGAGGCAGGGTCAGATCATCCAAGCACCGCCCATGCCCCTGTGCAAAGTGCTTGCTTTAGAGTCGAGCGTAGGTCCTGAATCCTCCTATCAGACCAGACCCAGGCCTGGTGCTGAAACTCCAGGAGTCAGAAGTCCCTTTCAACCTGGGGTGCTCAGCCTGGGGCCTGGGCCCCAGCAAGGGTGATGGCCATCCTAACCAAGGGGATGCAGAGCCCATGTTGGGGACAGTCAGAGTACCTGTTTGTGACCTGAGATCCAGCTGGGCCTCAGTCTGTATCATTTAGTGACATGAGCTGATGCCCCATCACTTCCCTCCATCCCTCTTGAGTTGCATTTCTGGCCCATGAAACTGAAGAAATCCCTGTTGCTTTCATCATATGTTCTGCAGGAGCTCAGAAGAAGGGGACAGGAAGCTACCTAACTCCGAACATGGCTGGTGTTTATACTCTGAGCCGAGCCTGAAACAGGACTCTAGTTTGTCTTTTCATGAGCACAAAATACACTTTTCTCCAAAAGTGAGGACAGTGTTGGAAAGGGTGGGAGGTCAGAGACAAGCTCATGATGGCTGGAAGCCCCCAAGTGAGGTGAGCCCAAGGAGAGGAGGCGAGCCCGTGGTGATGCCACTGAGTGACAGGAAGCCAGGGTTGTGCAGCTTCAAGATGCTGTGTCCAGGGATTTCACTGAGGAATGCTACTTTTTACTGGAGGTAGCCGAAATGGAAGGAAAACCAGAACTAAACACTTAATACTGAAGTTAATCTATGCAGCAGGAACAAAAGGTGAAGAAGGACACCTTGTCTGGGAGCCAGCCAGCGAGCACACAGGCCACATCTCCAGTTACAAGGAAAATAGGCCAGGTGCAGTGGTGCAGGACTGAAATTCCAGCAGCTCATGAGGCTGAGTCAGGAGCATCTCAAGTTCCAGGCCAGCTTTAGCAACTTAGCAAGGACTTAAGTAACTTAGCTAGATCCTGTCTCTAAATAAAATACAAAAAAAGGGGCTGGGGATGTGGCTCCATGGTTAAGTACCCCTGAGTTCAATCCCTGGTACCAAAAAAAAAAAAAAACCATATAGGTGGCTACATTACTGAATGAAGTAAAAATTAAGCAATAGCTCGCTTGAGAATTTCTATTTAAATGCCACGTCTGCGCAGGAGGTGCTTCAAACATTTCTGGACGTTCTGCACACTTCCACACTTCCTTCCAAGCCCACAGCACCACCAGCTGCTCCCTCTGAAACATTATTCTAAGCCATGTTGAGACAGGGCCCACTGTAGGGACAAAGGGCAGATGTGATCCCAAGGCCTTAACCTATGGCCTACTGCCCATTAGAAGTGCCCTGTGTGTCCTTCCCTCTCCCTCCTCTCCACACATTCTTATCAACCACAAAACCAGGTGCATCATGGGTGCCAGGATGCCTTTGCTATAACAACACCAAAAGTCACCTAAATGAGAGAATGAGCCTATTGGGACCACCGCAGAAGGACCAGAGGACAGCACAGCCTGGGCCGCTTGACCCACTGGCATCGCGGCCTGGCTGCCCCTCCCACCCCGCCTCAAGCTCACTTAGCGGCTCCAGCAGCCCAACCCAGTCCCAAGGCAGGGTGTCTGCAGGAGGGGAAGGGAAGGGAAAGGCAGGGCAACCCGGGGTTCCTCTTCTTTCCCCAGCAAGACAAAGGCAGAGAATACGGGTAGAACATGCACAAAGCAATGAAACAGGACTGATTGGAGTCATTTTATGTAATGCCTCCATTATTCTAGTAAGAAGAAAATGCAAATGTAGATGTGCAGATGAAATCCCAATTGCTTAATCTGAGAGGTTCTGTGTGTACGTTACATTGTTATGTCTGTCTTTGAGACTGTCTCTGTGCAAAGTGAACATAAATAGTAAAATTCATATGAATAATTCAAATTGTCAATATTCTTTAATAACATTAAATAGCAAATTTAAAACATCATGCCAAGTCAAGAGAGGAGAACCTGTGGAAGCAAGAAAAACACTGTATAACTTAGAACCTTTGACAAGTGTTTTCCAGGCTCGTTGAAGAAAGGGAACTGCATTTTCATTTTATCCCATGAACTTTGGAGCCCACTCTGACCACGGACTGACATAATGCTTGCAAAACACAGACGTGATGGACCTTGTGTGTATCCAGAGGTGGCCTGGCTGTCCCTTCCTAGAGCACAGAAGCTGTATTTTTATATGCATGGTGCCATGTTTCAGCTGAACATCAACTGCTGTGTGCTGCTCATCCTTGTCTGTCACTTGTATTTAAGTTCCTGCAGGTCTGGGTCTGACTCCCACAGGAGTCAGATGCACATTAAATGTTTGGTGTCTTGAAATTTTCTCCCCAACCAGGCTGCAAAACTCTTGCAAGGTTTTCATGTCCGCTTTCAATGCCTGGAGTGGTGCACACAAGAGGGGACATTGGGAAGACATGTGCTGATAGGCTCTGCCTGCTGACCCCCAGTGCAAAGGGTAGCCTGGCTCTTCTCCAGGTAGCCTCCCTGGGCCCTGGAGAGAGCTCCTTGGCTTTTCTCAAAGGACCTGAAGTCCCCTGTTGTGGCATGTTTCCTGTTCAGGACAAGTTAATCCTGCACAACCCTGGAGGTGGACACAGGGCCTTAAAGTTGCAATGATAAAAGTCATGGAGATGCATGTGGGGGACACAGGGAAAAAAAATCCATCTGGAGAAAGAAGGAGATGCTGCAGAAAGCAAGAGATTAGAGCAACTAAGTCCTGGAGGCCCTTCTGGTCCAGCTTTGCCTAAATCCATTGTGACCCTTCAGATCCTGGGCTGGACATTTCCTCTGGGGAGCTAGGGTGTGAGACAGACACCTGGCCTGGCATCACTGCCACACATCAACCAGTAAGGCAGCTACACAGGAGGGCTCTTCCCTGGCTGCCCAGGTACAGCTGCTGTATCCAAGCAGATGATTCGCCCAGATGTGACTTCAGGTTAATTTCCTGACCAGCTGGCAGCAGGTGACTTTATCCTTCTTTTCACAGAATGTCCATCAAAAGACACCCTGCCTTACCTCACCCTCCACAGACCAGGCTGGAAACAAGAAGCTTCCTGGCCCTGGTGCTGGGACAGCTTTGGAATGCTAATGCTCCTTTGAGCCCTTGCTGAACCTCATTAGCTCCTGGTCTGGTTGTAAGGAAGCCTGAGAACTTAATTACTGTAGAGTCACTTGGCCTTCACTGTCTGCCCAAGCAGCAATGGTGTTTTATTTATTTATCTCCAAGAGTGAGAAAATTCGGCCTCATGCTGACAATGCTTGATTGACTTCAGATGTTCTGGAAACTGTTTCACCAGCAAACAACACAGCTACTAATCCCATCAAAGCTGGAACTCCTCCTATAGTCAGAAGGAGACTCTCCAAGGATCATCACACCCTGCAAATTGCATTTTGCTTTCTTCCCATGAAGATGTTCAAAGAAACTAAGAATAAAGAAAGCTCACTTTGGAGGTGGTGTGCTTGAAAAGGCAGTGTTTGAAAAAGTGCCTTCCAATGGACTGAGCTCTGTGACCCACCAACTGGGGGTGTGTCCAAGGAGCTGAGGAGGCTCCTGTGCCTCTGGAGACCCACCTTGACTGGAAGGAGCTGGCACTGCCACAAAAGCCGTCTGCGTGCAGAGTTGGGATATAGTTATCGTAGGTGACATTAAAACCATGACAACTACACCACAGCTATTGAAAAGATCCACTCAACTTGTGCAGCCTCAGGATTTGAAATAGAGGCCAACACCCTCAGCTCTGGAAACAGAGCCCACGTCCGTCCAGTCTTTTCCTTGAGGTCAGGTCAACCTGTGAACCTCGATGTTGGCACCATCTTTAAGCAGTTGTAAGTGAGGCCATCAAGTATGAGACCATTGTCTCCCAAAGCCATTCAGCTGTGGGACTGGGCACCAGTGTTTTAGTAACTCCCACAAATGGGTGATGAGCAAGAATAATGCAGCAGGAAGGGAGTCTGCGGGGCTGGGAGGGCCTTGCTGGGGAGGGACATGTCCTCATGGGAAGAGTGAGGAGTGCATAGGGCAGCCGCACATTGGGACCTGGTCAGAAGAGAGGCAGGGATGTGAACCTGCAGCGTCCTCAGCCCCTGAGCAGACCTGGTCTTTCTAACCCTTGAATGCCTTAGAACATCAGATCTCTTTGGTCCAAGCCTGTCCTTCAAGTTCATAGATGTCAAGGTTGTTCATAGTGTGTCTTTAGGAAAAGGAATCTTCCAGTAAACAGATCATTCCAGGTCAGCATCTCTAAGGATTAATAAAGTTTTTGAAAAGGGTCTTTCATAAATCTCTTGTTTTAATGAAAATCACTGGAGACTTTATAAGGTAGTGGCCTTCAGAACCCATAAGCTTGGCTTAAATTAGTTGATATTTTATTATCTCTCTTGTGTGTGTGTGTGTGTGTGTGTGTGTGTGGTGTGGGGATGAAACCCAGGGCTCTCACATCTGATAAGCTCTACCATGAGCTACATCAGCCCCAATTAGTTGATTATTTTGTTGTTGTTTCTTTGTAACAACCATGATATGCTATGTGCCAAGGTGGTGTGACAGACTGAAAAATAAAAATTACAGAAATGGAGAAGTATCACTTTCTCCCCTCAAAGGCTTCCCAAGACCCTGCATCAACTTTTTCCAAGTGAACTCTCAAGGAGGAAGAAGTTCAGCCTGCAAAATGTCAAATTGAAACTGGCCCAAGCATTTTTTTTCTTATATATTTCTTTGTAGCTGTATCTGTCTTCTGAATTCCCTGTAGTATCTGTACCTTTTTGCTCTTTTCTAGAGCCTCTAAGAAATTCCAGTTACTACCTGCTTTTGATACAAGGAGAAAACTCTTCTAACTCTTCAATATTCTCTGCTTATCAACAGATAAACAGAACACTGAGCCTTAGCTTTGTACTTATTTTTGAGCCAGTCTTTATATATTTTTGTTGAATAAATAACAAATAAGTTGGGGGGCATGGTAGTGCGCACCTGTAATCCCAGAAGCTCAGGAGTCTGAGGCAGGAGGATAATGAGTTTAAAGACAGCCTTAGCAACTCAGCAAGAATCTGTCTCTAGATAAAATATAAAAAAAGGGCTGGGGATGTAGCTCAGCAGTAAGCTCCTGGGTTCAATTCCTGGTACCACACACAAACACACACACACACACACACTATATATATATATATATATATATATATATATATATATATATATATATATAGTATGAAATGTATTTTATATATACATATATGTATACATATAAAACATATTTTAGATGTATTATACTTATATAAGCTATAAATACGTAATACATATGTGTATATATATTTATGTGTGTGTGTATGTGTGTGTGTGTGTACTTGAAAGCAAAATTAAGGAAAAAAATTGAAATGATCCAGGAGGGATGACCAAGGATGTGGATATTTGAACTCATGTCAGTCTAATTTCTAAAATTAAAAACTTCATCACTAAGTCGAATGGACTCTCCCAAACTAAAAGAGAAAAATCACACTGCCAATCTGAGTGATTATTCTTCGTCTTTCAAGCCAAATCCTGCTGAGGGTCAAAGCTGGGGTCCCAGAAGAGAGGGTCTGCCTGTATTTCCCTTTCGTACCTGAGCTGCCCAACTCCTTGGTCCTGGGCAGGAATGCATCATGGTGTCCCTTGGCATGAGTCAGCAACCTGGAGATTCAGCAAAGCACAGCAGCACCCCTTCCTCCTGCTCCACACTTTAGTCATTGGGAAAGTGTGCCCTTGGCAATGCCTGGCAGCACAGATACCAGGAGTAAACTAAACCTGATCTCAGCTCCTGGACATCAGATCAAAAGGAAGGATTAAAACAAGCATTTAACCAATGGAAGGCATAAACCACTTATATATCATGGTATTATAAAGACCTTAAATAACAGCTAATGAACGTTTAATAAACCCTTCATTGTGTGCCGTGCCCTGTGCTAGGTAATTCGTGCCTGGTCCTCGAATGCTCACCTCGGGTTACTGTCCACAGCTTGCTGGCAGCCCACCTTGATGTGGCAATGCACTCAGTGCCTGTCTTTTGGTGAGCATCTCTGCAGATGATCAATACTCTTATCATGATCTCATAATCCTTACCATACCCTCTTAAGAGATTACTGCTTCAGTGTTCATTTTAATAACAAAGGATGGAAGCTCAAAATGGTGTCCTGCATTATCCTGGCCAAAATGCAGTCTCCAGTTATTGAACCAAACACTAAGCTAGGAGCTGCTGGGAAGGGATTCCACAGGTGTGACAGATAGACTCTGAACCCAACTGAACTGAAGTTAAAAAAAACCGCCAACAACCAAGGGAGCTTAATCCAATCAAAGGTATGTTTAAGAACCAAGCTGAAATTTACCTGAAAAAGAAGAAATGACCCATATTTTACAGCAACACCTCCTGCCTGAGCTTATAGCCTCCACCCTGAAGGCTGTCCAGTGAGTTTTGGATGTGGCTATCCAGCCTCTGCAGTCCTGTGGCCAACTGCTTGCCATGCAACTCATAATGCATGCATATCATATTGGCAGCTGATACCACTGAAGTATCACTGGCTACTTGGTACGACCAAGATCAGTTTGAAGTCCACTATCTTGGCCAACAGCCTTTGCTCCCCCCACTCATGGCAGCAGATAAATGAAACTAAAATTGCATCTTATCTAACTAAAAACAATCTTTGAGGGTCAATAATTCCAAAAATCTTTATTTAAAAAAAATGCACAACAACTGATTACATGTGTTCCCGTGAAGTTCTGTAAGTCAGAGGAATTTCCCAGAGCCCAAGAGCATCTTCCCCAAGGCTTATGGATGGTTCCATTTTGGATTCTCCTGTATCCAGAAGGTCTCCAGAATGACTCTAGCTCTGAGAGGTCTTTTGCTCCTCTTCTGCCAGCTGAGTTCCGGGACCAAACTCTGAATGTGACTCTAAGGATAATGTGTGTTTATTTCCCTTTCTTTGTTCCTAGGACCCTCAGTTCCCACTTCTAAAACCGTAGGGCAGGGACAAACTTCTGCCAGAGAAAAACTAGGATGTTTTTTGCTTCAACTTCAACAACATTGATTTTCGATGTCTGTGGCGGGCGTGAGCCATTTCTGCAGTCCGCCAAACCTGCTATTTGGACTCTCTTCTTGTGGCCTCTGATAACATGCCATCACAGCGGCATGTGCTCTCAAAACTCAGCTACCTGCTGTTCCCTGAAGAAAATGAAGAAGGCCATTTCAAATATGATAGCACTGGGGTAAAAATTCGATAAAAAATCAGCACTGCTCAAAGCACAGTTCTTGTCAAGGGAGTAGCAGGAAATGCAGAAAAGTCAGACACTGCGGAGCTGCTTCCCTTCCCACCGTCCCTGCGGACAAATGCGTCTACCAGTAGCTTAGAGTCCCAGGGAGGTAGCTGACTGGCCCCAGGAGGGTCATTAGATGGGAAACGGCTGTCCAGGGGGCGCTGCATTGTATTTGACAAGTTTTCGTGATGAGGCAATATTCACCTCTTGCACAACAAAATGTGGAACAGGGCAGCTGTGACCTCTGTGGAAAGCTAGAGAAGCAATTACAAAGACAGAACAAGGGGAAATATCCAAGAAAGACCCCAACCACCTCAAAGCCCAGAGAGCAGAGACCAGCTGCAGCGTGGGGCACACAGTGAGCACTCAAGTGAGGGTCATGGTCATGAGGCCATCGCATAGCACAGTCCTGATCACCTGCTGGGAGGCTCCTCTCCTCATACCTGTCTCCATGGCCAGGTCAGCAGGGACCCTGGCAGCTGTTTGGGAGACATGACTCAGGTATCTCCAGACATGCTCACTGGTCCATAGGGGAACAGCCAGGGCACACATGATGAGGAGGAGGTAATGGAAGGGCAAGTCTCTGTCATGGCTCTCCCCTTGCAGGCAGGCTCCTGCACTCAGCAGTGGTTGCTGCTCATTTTTTGGCTCAAGTTGTGGGAAGGGGGCTTTTCTGTAGGCACAGCCCTCATGCAGCACATCTGCAGAGAGACAGCAGTCAGAGCTCTAATGCTCCCCAGCTCTTGGTGAGGGGCCTGGCCAGTCCCCTGCCCAGATGCCTATGAAAGGCTCTTCCATTATAATGGCACAAAACTATTCCTCTTGAGTACCCAGGGAGAGTTCCTGATCCAGAGTCTCTTCCTGTTTCCTATTGTCCTGAAGTGGTTAAGACAATGCTCTGGCCCATGTTTTCACATATCAGCCAGAGAGGCATCCAGTCCCTACACCCTCAGCTGCAGGTCCTTGGTGTCACTGCTAGGAAACAGCTGAGTGAGCCTAGCAGGACATGAACTGAGAGGCACAGATGTGGGCTCAGCTCAGTTACTCTGCAAGCTTCCTGGGTGGGCCCACGTCAGCACGAACCTCACTGGTCTCTGGTTCCTCATGTGCACCCTTGGGAGCAGTAATGTATGCTATTGCAGTCCCCAGGGGCCATGTTGAACTGACAAGGAATGAGGGAGGGGAGGAAGAAGGGAAGAGGAGATACAGAGAAGGAAAAAGAAGAAGGAAAAAGAGGAAGAGGGCCGGAGTAGGTGAGCAAGAGGCAAGTTGACGGTAACAGAGGAGGAGAGTGAGTGGGAGGAAGAGGGTAGGAAGACAGCCATCATGGTAATGAGCAGAGAAAGGACCGTTTGGAACCCTGTTCCTACAGGGTCCACAGCACAAACACCCCTAGGCCCAGCTGTTGGCACATATGAGCAGAGCAGCCTAGTATAGACCCTGAGGGACAAAGCAATGACCCTCAGAGGGTGGTCTGGATCACCCCTGATTAAAAAAGAAGAAAGAACACTAACTCAGAGACAGAAAGTGATTTATCTAAGGCCAACTGCCTGATCAGCAGCTGAACTGGGACCTGCCCACCTCCAAGCTCAGGCACCTGGGAAGTGTGCCCCAGCCCTTGGTGGGATCCCATAGAGAGTAGATGCCACTATCCATCATTGAGGCTGGAGGCCAGGTGGGATTGCCCTTGGCCTGATGGGGCCTGAGCAGAATCCTACTATGTCACAGCAAGTAACCACACAGGAGAGATTGAGGATGTGCTCCGTGGCTCAGCATCTGCATGAACAGAGAAGAAACAGCAGGTAAAGAGACCCCCATGTCCTGCCATTACCCGGGCCTGGTCTCCTGCCCATGCTGAGCAGAGGCTGACACTGCCTGTGAGGCTTTTGAGAATAGGCAAAGTGGTGAGAATCTCCTGGGGGGCCAGCAGGATCCTATGGACTGACCCCATATCACAGCAAATGCTAGGGAGGGTCAGAGAGGACAGCTGGGTAGAGAGGAAGGAGCTGAGCACAGAGGGAGAGAGAGCCCTGGAGCTCACTAAAGCAGAGGAGTGCGAGGTAGACAGAGAAGGAAGGGACACACGCCATGCTCAGCTACAGCACTACCTAGGAGAGGAGCACAGAGACCACAGAGACCAGAGATGGGGGGGGGGGGCAATGGGGTCTTAGAAACCACAGAAAGAGCGGATGGCACAGAGAGCAGTTAGCTGGGCCTCTTGCTCCTTTGCCTCCTGTGGGGTGCTGGGCTCCTGCCAGCTCAGGGCTGCCTAGCCACACAGCTCTGCTCTAACTCAGAATGATGAGACACAGAAAGCTCCAGAAGGAGGTGATGTTGCCACGCCCGCTTTATAAAATGGGAAGCCAAGGTCAGAGATACTACTTGGCAGGTCCAAGGTCAAATGTCTGGGAGCAGCAGATGGGAAATGGAGAGAGACCAGATTGCAGGGGCTTGGCCTGTGGAGCTTGTGCAGCCTGCTGTGTGCATGAGCCACTTCACAGGCCCAGCGCTGCTGGCCCAGCTTGCCCGTTCTGCCTTGGGCATTGTGAGGGCACATGAGGACCTATGATACCCTCAGGTCCCAGGAATGAAGACAGTGGCCAAGGGCTCAGGGCATCTTCGCACAGCCGGACACCAGGCTTCCTCTCCAAGGAGCTGGGATGAGGCTCAGGGAAGAAGGAGGCACTCACTGACTCATCACCAAGTTCCCTGGGCAGAGAGGCCACAGGCCAGGCCTCCATCATCTCATAGCCCTGGGGGCTGGAGCCCCGAGGTGGGGGGACACATAGCAGCATTCAGGTGAGGGCCCTTCCTGATGTGCAGACCATGACCTTTTGACTGTGTCCTTGAATGATGGAAGAACAGGCCACCTAGGGACCCCCTTTGTCTTCTTATCCAGACACCAGTCCCACCACTAGGCCCTGTCTCCAAATGCCATGACATGGAGAGTGATGTCTGCAGCAGGGGCCGAAGGGCAGCAGATGGGCATTCCTCATGCAGGTCCCTTCTCGTAGTGTGAGGGGGAGCAGGGACAGCAGGGGATCCAGAGTGCTGAACCCCGACAACCCAACCCAATTGTGTTGCTTCTGTGGCAAAAAAAGATGGGGTGGGTTTTGCAGACAGGAGAAAGCTGGGGATTGCAGACATGTTGTCATGGGCCCTAATGAAACTGCATCTGTCCTCTCGGGGCAACCTGGCCCTGGCAACACAGGGCTTAAGCTTGGAAGAACTGGGTTGGCTCTCTGGCCATCAGAACTGTGAGAGGACAGCTTGATGCCACTTGATGTCACCTGGCTTGTGGCAGTTCATCCTAACAGTAACCAGAGACCATCATAGCCTCAGAGTGTCTAAGGCAAACACAGGAGCTGAGACAGCCCGAGGCCAGGCTCAGGCAGCACAGTGTCAAGGACTGGAACTGAGTGGGAGGAAGTGGGAGAACATGGGGCCCACCCAGGATGCCCTGGGCTTCCAGCCTCTGTGTGGGGGGAGGGGGGGTTGCTAACTTGTGATCCCAGTGAATCTATTAGCACTCAACTGCAGAGCTGGCCCGCCCTTCTTCCTTATTTAATTAACACCTGGACCTGCCTAGACACACTCTGAGGG
The DNA here is from genome assembly GCF_021218885.2 of Marmota monax. Classification (NCBI taxonomy): domain Eukaryota; kingdom Metazoa; phylum Chordata; class Mammalia; order Rodentia; family Sciuridae; genus Marmota; species Marmota monax. The sequence continues at coordinate 49,114 of NW_026692530.1, read as the reverse complement.
GAGCGCTCCAGCAGATGGCAAGCCCTGTGGCCATGGGAGCACCTGTCCTGGACTGCGGCCTGTGAGCCCTCAGGCAGCTCCAGCAAGCTAGGGGAGGCGCAGATGGTGACTCTCCATCCCTCGGGGCAGGTCTGGTGTCTGGATGTCTGGCAAGGGTATGGGAATGGAAGACAGGGAGGCAGAGACCAAAATGGACAGAGAAAGAGAAAGAGACCAAGGATCTGAATCTCTCTGCAGAGTCAGAAAACAGAAAGACTGAGAGAGAAAAAATGTAAATGAAGACAAAAAACAGAGTCAGAGAAAACCCAGACAGAGAGATAGAGGCACAGAGATGACCAGAGGAAGAGGAGGAGGTAGGGGGAGGAGAAAGAGGAGGAGGAGGAAGGGGAGTAGAAGAAGGGGGAGGAGGAGGGGAATGAGAATGGCAATGGGAAGGGAGAGAAGGAAAGGCCAGTCTGGTTTTAAAAGGAGACCAAAAGTCCCAAAGAAAGGCAGAGAGCTAAGTAGAAAGAAAGGAATGAAAGCAGCACAGAGGGATAGAAAGACGGATAAAGAGAAATGTCCCAGAGGTAGAGAGGACTCTAAAGGACCGGGGAGTCAGAGGAAGACTGACCAGCTCCATGGAGGACAGTCGTGGCTCGCAGCCTGAAGCCAGGTCCTCCTGCTGGCTCCTCACACTGCCCTGTGTGAGCCCAGATGTCAGGCTCCTGGCGCACACTCAGAAGCATCCCAGGTAGGAAGGATGTTGGGAGCTGGGGAAAGGAAGGCCTGGGAAAAGCAGGAAGGAGAGGAAAGTGTTCCCACACCCTGGGGCTGGCACTTGCCTGTCCTGTGAGGCTGAGGCTCAGGAGGGTCAGCTGTCTGTCCCCAAGGTACTCAGCAGGTGGGCATCACAGACAATTAGAGTAGGTACACACTCCCAGCAGCCATTCCTGCTTCATGGAACTGCCCTCTTTCCCAGCACCAAGCCATAGCACCAAGCATTGCAGTGGGGGGCCTCAGAGCCCGGATCCAGGGCAGACAGCCTGCTTCAAAACCCACTTCTAGTTGCGTCCTCAGTTTCCTCATCTGTAAAATGGAGATAATACAAGCTTCTATATCTCAGACTGCTAAATGATTCACAGTAGTCAGGCATTTAAACACGTAGAACATGTACTCTGCACAGTTGCTGCTTGATGAAAAATAACTTGACTTCCTTACTCCCAGCTCCCTTTCCCTGGCAAACTTCTATCCAACCTTAAAACTTATTCCAATTTTGCCTTGACTCTAAATCTTTCTCAGATGAGGTGTTTCCTCTTCGGAGAATTAGTTCTTTCTTCAAATATACCATCATGTCATTTCAAAAATATCCCCTGTTCACACCATGGGGACACAGGCAGCTGACATCTGCCTCTCATCTTTCCCATCAGTTTCTGAGGGGAGAGATGGGTCCATATGCCTAGAATTAGGTTGGTGCCTGATACGGAGATGCAGCTTGAATGGATTAAGAGAGCTCTGCGGGGCGAGGTGTGTGAACCCGTGGGAAGGACAGACAGGAAGGTGCAGAAGGTCTGAGTGCCCAACCCTGCACCCTGAGCCCTGAGTGCCTCCCAACTCTCCCCTGATTCCCATCAGGAAGGGAAACTCACCACAAGAGTCTGCCTGTCTAGGACACTTTTGAAAATACCTACACATAATCAGGTTGTGTTGTTACAGTCAAGTCTGAGGCCAAACCTACTTGGGTCCCCAGAGCCCTTGCAGTAACTGCCTCTCAGCAAGAGTAAAAGAGGCAGCGATTGCCAAGTTCCACGAACACAGCATCTTACCTTGGGTTCTCTGGCCCTGTGCCAACCACCAGAAATGGGCATCTTTCCTTTGTGTCCCTTCAGCAATGAGACATAAAGAAGAGATTGTGGTGTATTTTTCTATGTGATAATTATTCACCACTTTTTTTTCTGCCAAAGAAAGAAGAAGTGTCTACTAAACCAGCTGAACAGATAAATTAGATAATTGCTAAATTATGATAATCCAAAGTGATTTCAATGGGCTGCTGCCCTGGATGGGCCTGTGGCAGCACAGGGTCTTGGTTTCTGGCATTAGATCAATGCCTGCTCCTTCTGCCTCTCTCTGAATCTTAGAGGACTTATGACGTATCCACGCCATGTTTGCTGTTGCTGGCTTGTTGGTTCAAGGTCTCTGGACCTCTGACTGGGTCCCCACCCATCTTCTGGGGGTGAAATGTGTGGCTGCACAAAGCAGGACAGACACTGATAGACCCTGGTATTTCTCTTGCTGGAAACACACATATACGTGCACACACAATGTGCACACAGGCTCACTCACCGCCACCCCCCCCTTTACTGAGAGGAAAAACCTAATTGCTCTCATCCTCTGAAATTAACATCAGTGATTTCAGGAAAACATTGGGTTTGCCCTATTCTGCGAAGAGCTCTTCATTTGCAAAACAACCATTTCTGACCCCTCATCATTCCAGGGAAGGACACTGGACACAGCAATCCTCATGAGGGTCATCACAAATGTCTGTCTTTGCTTCAAAGCATCTACCCCAGAAAGGGACCCCAGCTTACTTTCACGAAAGAAAAGGAGCCTCAGGTTTTTTTCCCCTTTTCCAGCGCTGTCACCGGCACCACACAGTCCCTAAAACATGTCCCCAGCTAGGGCATGGGATCGCTCAGCCTGCCCAGGCCTCTTGCAAGTGAGAATAGGCTGCGCATAGCTGCTGCGACCTCCCCAGAGAAGGAAAATGAGGATGCTTGGGGACAAGGGAGCAGATGACCAAGCTGGACTCAGTTCCTTTTGCCTTATCTGGAAGAGGGGTCCTGGGGTACTGGTTCTGAATGCTTGATTTGGACTTACCCCGCTGGGAAGTCCCCAACACTCTCTCCTATTCCTGTGGCTGGGTGGGTTGCTCCAGAGGTCCTAGATCTCTCCTGTGGCTCAACCTGTGGACCCAGTGCCCTATAGCGAGGGTGCCAGCACCTGCTGTGAAATGGGCACCATCCAATGCAGAAAGCATGAGACACAGAGCTCCACCCGAGAGGCCAGTATTGTTGGGGACAAGAGTTCAAGGGACTTGGGCTGTGAGAGGGTCCCACAGGGGCATGCTAAGAGTCCCAGGGATGGCCCCTGTTCTTCCCAGGTCTCCTCCCAGCCAAGACCTGTCCACAGTCCTCTCACACCTGCTGCTGGGTGCAGACAGAGCTTCTGGGCTGTCTTCTGAAGTCTGGGAGCTACAGTCTCTCGCCCTGCACTGAGGGAAGTGAGTTTTCGAGTTTGGACTTAGGTGACCATGTACCTGCCTACATTAGTGACTACCCTGGATCTCTACCTGCCTACATTAGTGACCACCCTGTGCTTTGGGGAACTAGCCAATGCCAAGGTGTTCATATTTGGAGACAACCTAGAATAAGCGTGTTTGTTTGAGCTACTCTGGTTCACCTGTTCTGCTACTGACAGACGAGAGCATTTCTGAGAGAGAGAGACTGGCAACAGACACGGGGAAGTCCATGAGGCTCAGGACTGGGGAAGGGAGGCCAGCAGGACACCAGCCCCCTAAGAACACATGGGAAAGGTTAGGGAAGAGGTCAGATAACTTGATCAACCACAAGAAGTTCATTCTGTGACACAGTTGGCTGCAGATGAGACAGAACCTGCTGACAGTGAACCAGAGGGAGTGTCTAAGGTACTCAAGCGTGGACTTGCTTGGCCTCTGCTCTTGATAGTTAAAATGGACTGTCCTGTGTTTAAATTTAGCCCCTACCTCCTACTTCCCTGTTGGAACCTTTTACCTCCTTTGGGACCACGGCCATTATTGGGTGTTGGCTGAGGCAGCCTCATGGGTTAGCATTTCCGTGTATGTGACCCGGCTGGATTGGCATTCGTGGGCTTTTGACCTTAGTCCTGCCTAATGGTTTAATCTGAAATCTGCTTAGGCCCCTTAGTGATAGTGACATAACTGCTCCTTATTGGTTCTTGCTACTGTCTCCTCTTAACTCCCTCCTCCTATCACTATATAATCTTGTCCCTGGCACAATAAAGTTGAGATTGCTGCACCTTTACGGTTGGCTCATCTCCTGACTCAGTGTGATTCTGGGCCAGGCCGGGTCGCAACACTTACCCTCTCGCTCAGCCCCGGAGACACTAGCTGGTCTAGTGCACTTCACTACCTTTGTCTGAGGGCGGTTCTGACAGCTGGTACCTCGGAGAGATGACAGGCTGATCCTGCCTGTCTCCCACGTACCTTTGTCACAGGAAGCAACACTTCCCCAAGTGCAGACACGTGCAGGCTGGCCGGGAAGCCTCAGGGTTGGTGCTGCCCTGTGGATTTCTGCAGCCTCTCCGTGCTCAGAAGCACCTGGCCTGTCCTCTTCCATCTGGGTCCTCAAGGCCATCATCCTCCTGAACTCTCCAGGGCACCTTAGTCTAAAGAAATCCGTGTGGGAGGATGCTTCTCTGCTGCCTCACAGGCGGCCTCAGTAGACGCCTCTGCTGCAAGGAGCTCACCTCCACCTCCAGCATTTTTAATCCTTCAAAGGGCTGTGTGAATTGCTTTTCCTCCCCACTCTCTAGAAGCAAAAGGGAAGCTGCTTCCACCAAAGGACACAATGCACTCCTGCCTTTTAACAGGAGCCACAAACCTGCAGGGGGAGGTGACCTGGACCACATTATTCAAGGGCCCTCTCACCTCTGGTGAAAATGCTCCTGCAAGTATGATGATTAGCCACACAGCCAAATGCCCAGGGCAGCTGAAGACCCCCTGCATTTAAAACAAAGGATGTGTGTGCCAGTTGGTGCCATTGAGGAGCTGAGCTCCCTGGGGAGCTGTGCCTATTCTACTAGGGAGAAGGACAAAGTGTCCTGTGCTCATCCAGTCCCAGTCCCCTCCACATAAGAAGACAGGCACAGGGGTTGTGGCTGGTCCCCTGCAGATCCCCACAGGGACACACACCAGTCACGCTGAGGATGGTGGATCCACGACCTCTTGCTGGTGGGCACTGGCAACCCTGATGGGCACCCCATCACCCAAGCACCATCTTCCATAGGCACAAAATCACTAGAGCCGAGAGACTCCAGAGTATCACTGCCTTGTACTTTCTCCAAGTGGGTGCTGGCCTAAGCTCGCCAGGCCACAGTGCGCCTCATGGCAAGTGACAAGCACCGAGAAGACCTCAGTCTGCTCTGCCAGCTTCACTGGATTTTCTGCTACACTTTAATTGCAGGGACATTTGTGCCTGTGACATATATGCACGTATGATGTCTATTTGTATGTATGTGATGATTGTGTGTTGCCAGGAAATGTGTCCAGCATGAGCCTAGTTTGCTCTGATAAAAGGGTGGATGGCTACATACGCTAGTGAAGCAAGCTCCAGGCCCAGCCAGTGATGCCCTGTGTGTGTGCCTCTGTGTGCCCAGGGGACACCAGAACAGATCCACCACGGAAGAAGAGTGAGGGAGGAAGGAAAGGGCCTCAGCACTGGTCCATTTCTCCTTCACTGAGGCCAAGATAGACAGTGTTTAGACCATGGTCACACCATGAGGCAGAGTAAGTGCAGGTCTCCTGCATGGAGTCCAGGGCTCAGGAGCCCCCCTAAAAACACTGATGGATGCACAGGATGGAGGGAAGGACACAGCCATTCTGGGAGCAGGGGCTGAGGGGGAGGATGCCTGGACTGTGGCCAGGGTAGCCCTGTGGGTGGCATTGGGGAAGGAGCTCAAGAAAGACCTTGGATTTGCTAATAGGCACCGCCTCCAGGAACTGAGGCTCTGCTCTGGCTCTGGCTCCCTGAGATCTACAGCAGCATCTCCTAAGCAGTTAATCCAGGCACCATTTCATGACTTCACCCTGATAATAAGTCACCTCCATTGTTATTGATTACTTCATGTTTCCCTGAGTACTATCTCATGTTTTATTTTCCCTGTATACATTTACTTTTAAAAGGAAGCTTACTGTTATTTCACTCAAGTATTCCAGCATCATTTGCTACAAACAGAAGTAAATATAAAATGATGTAATGAAAGAAAAACAGTGCTATCTTGTCGCGACCCCTCGCCGGCAAGGGAAAACACGACACAGGATTCTTCTTTCAGCAGTTTATTCAGGCCTTGATTCATGTATCATCTTCTAGCAACCCCCGGCCGAGCACCCAAGCATAGCCTAATAAAGCTTACTCAAGTCCAATCCAAAGCTGCCACGCGGGGTTTTCTCATAGGGTGCTGAGGGACAGCGCGCCAACTCTTCCTAATAAGGAGTTGTTTACCAAGATCCACAACGGAGACCGGCGCCATCTTCTAATGGCAGCAGCGGTCTACAAACACGGCTCACCACACTATCTGATTGCCAGGGAATCTAGCCAAGGCTATGAACCCAAGACCTCATGGTTCTATTTTAAGAAGTAGAGGTATTTTCACTGAACAGGGCATATAGATGGCATGTAGACACATGAAAAAATGCTCAGCATCATTTCTCATTATAGAAATGGAAATGAAATGCATTGTGAGATACAACTTCACATTTATTAGAATGATTAAAATTTAAAAAATATTTTAACATCCAATGCTGGAAAGGATGCAGGGGACCTAGATCACACATCCACCGGATTTTGGAATGTAAAGTGGGACCACCACTCTCAAAAGGGTGTGGAGAAGTTTTATAAAACGAAACACGCAATCATCATCCAACCCAGCAACTGAATTCCTGAGCAGTTCCCAGGGAAATGAAAGCTCATATTCTCACGAAAACCTGCACACTTTATTCTTAATAGCCTCAAACCAGAAACAACCCAATTGTCCTTTAACTGCTGAATGAGGACACAAACTATGGCATATCTATGCCTGGTATACCACTTAGGGATCAAAAGTAACCGGTTATGGATAATACAACAATGTGGATGAATCTCAAGGGAATTGGGCATGAAAAAAATCCAATCTCCAGGTGTTAAACACTATATGATTCCATTTATAGAATAATCTTGAGAAAGCACAAACATAGAGATGGAGAAAGATGAGTGGCTGCCAGAGTCAGGGGTACCATGTCAGTATGAAGCACAGGATGAACTTACATGATAGAACAGCTGGGTATCATAGTTACAATGGTGGTTAAATGCAGTTTGCATTGGTAAAACTGCAAAGAACTAAATGCAAGGGTACACACAGGTATGAAAATCACACATAAATATTAGTAAAACTTGTGAAGTTTGAACAAGCTTTGAAATGTATCAGTCAATTTTCTTTTGCTGATATTATACTACAGTCAGGCAAGATGGGAAAGAGAATGAAGGGTATATGGTAGCTCCCTAGACATTTTGTGCATATTTTCTGTGAATCTATAGTAATTTTTAAAAAATTAAGTGAATTTAATGAACACCTGTACTCAACAACAACAACAAAAAGGCGGGGAGAAAGTTAAAGGGGGGGTGAAAATAACACATGTAGAATCTAGGTATGAAAGGCAGAAGATCTCATTGAGATCTTCTTCTTGACTGCCCCCAAAGAATCTGAAGATCTTTCTCTCCACGGAACACAGAGACCTTCTCCTTCTCTCTGTTTTTGTTCTCTTGTCCATGTGATTGACATCCCCTGCCCACCAGGGGCATGGACCTTCACTGTGAACACCCTAGGTCATAAGGGAGAGCCCCCACTCCTTAGTCTAAATTCTCTGGCTTCCTCCAAGGACCCCACCCACAGCTCACATCCATCTTGGACCATTACCACTGAGTCCCCAGGGCCCTGGCCAGAAGCCCCCTCTTTTCTACACTCTTTGTGGAGTCTTTGGCTCTTTATTCATCTTGGCATTTGGGAATTAAACAGACTCAGGTGTGTCTTGGTTGTTCATTGTCTGCCTTCCCCTAGAGCACACAATCCTGGTATCAGGGGCTCCTTCTTTGTTCCTTTGATGCACCAGAGTCTGGCTTGTAAGGGGCCCAGCCAACATTTTTCAAATGTAATAGTATGAATTGTTGCTCAGGCCATTTCAGGAATCAATGCATTCGGTGGACATACAGCCACCTCTCCCTGCTCATTACTACCACTACTAAGAGAGACAAAGGCCCCCTTCTCAGAACACTTTACAATCATCTGCTAGGAAGCTGCCAGTGATTTGTCAGAACAGAACACCATGCTGCCACCTGCCACTAAATTGCACCCCCAGCTGCTCAACACTAGTCATCTAAGATGTGCAGGGCCCCTGGCATGTGACATATTTGTGTGCTGCACATTGGCAGTGTCTTAATGGCGTACTTGGGCATGTGTTCAGGTGGCATTGGTCAGGCAGCCACCATAAGGAGGCTTCTGCTGGATAGCTGAAGTCCACAGCCTTAGTTGCCTTCTGACTGTGGGATTGACTACCCATGGTGACCCCCTGCTCTGGATGGCCTTAGGTCCCCATGTGCCCCTACAGAACCTGCATATAATGGACGCTCCATCATGACCTTTTTATATCCAGATAAATGTCTCACTTGAAGACTATAAAGGATGAAAAACCAAGGCAGTAAAGAAGAGAAAACAGGGAAACTGCTGAACTCTGAACTGGCCACATCTGAGAATGTACCTTTGTTCAGACCACGCATGACGGGACTTCACGCAGAAAGATCTGGAGAGTTTGTGGACCAAGGGAACAAGAGGAGGTGAGCCCTTCCAATGGCCCTGGGCACAGGGGAGGGGTGGAGGAGACATGAGGAAGAGATGGGTTCCAAGAGTTAGTTTCCTTCCTTCTCAGGGGGGTAACAGCAGAGCAGAGGGCTGTGGATTAGGCAGATTCCAACCCAGAATAGCCAAGTCTGGAGATGTTTCTGGTTGTCAGAGTTTCCATAGAAGGGACCTGGCACCTGGTGGATAGAATCCAGGGGTGATGCTAATCTGCCTGTAATTCAGAGAACCCCTCACAACAAAGAATCATCCAGCCCCAAACATCAGCAGCCCTGAGGTTGAGAATCCTGGTGGAGATGACAGCCCTGATTTGGACTGTGGAGACCATGGATGCAGCAGGAAGGGCAGCCTCCATTCCATTCACACACACCCAGTGATGCCCCTCCCCACTAACTCAGGGAGCCCACACTCTGTTTCCTCTCAGCTGTAGTCAACCCTCTACTCTAGTAGAAGACTAGTCATGTCTTCATCATAATCTCTATCTGAAGCTGCAGAGGTTATTTTATTGGATTGTGTTCTGAACTTGTTTGAGTGTTCCTATGTAATGGAATGAGACAAGAGCCATTACTGATAATAAGCTGGAGGAAAATGAGAAGTTATTTCTTACTAGAGAATGTAGGAGACCCAGGAGAGGTCACAAGAGGGGTAAATGGCTTGTATTTTTTCTTTTGATAGTAATGGCCTTTCTCTCAAGTTCAGATATAGATTCTAGAGTCACACATAGAATGGGGGTTGCCAGTTAAGGGGCATCAGAAGACATGCTGGATTCACAGGACACCAGGGACTAGGGTGACAGAACCTACTTCTCTGTACTTTCCCATGTCCTGGGGCGGGTGCAGGAGTTCTTGGTTGTGACCCTGGTTTTCACGTAGGATCACTGAGTTCATAAATAATCACAGTCCAGTGCAATAAGACCCTTCTCCATCCTCCTCTACAAAGCTGACCCCTCTCTTGTAGCTCAGGAAAAAATTAATGAAACTATAGCAGGGCTGGTGCCATCCCGCTCACACCCAGGCCTGTGCCCGTCCACAGATCTTACCAGCTTCACCTTCAAACGCTGAGAACCAAAAGCTTCCATGGCCTCCACTGCTGAGCCCAGGCCCAGGTTGCCCACCCTCCTCCCACCTGGAGGAGTGTGCCAGCTTCCTACCTGCCTGCTTTGATTGGCCTTTGCTCTACAGTCTGCCCTCAGCACAGCAGCTGGAGTGCAGCAAATAGGTCTATACAAGATGTTCCTCAGCTCAAATCCTCCCATGGCTCCCTATTTCCCAAAAGGAAAAGCATCATCCTCAGGTCCATGGCTCTTACTGAATCCTCTGCCTGGAATCCTTGGCTCAGCTGGCACTTCCTGGATTCCATCCTTACTCACATGCCACACCTTGTTGGACAGAATTTTCTTAGAATGTATAGGCTGAGCCTTCTTTAGACCCCTATGAGAGCCACGAGCTACCAATATTGCTCAGCTCTTTTATTTTCTGTTGCCCAAAGAACAGAAACTTTGTCAGGTGTGATGGCACATGCCTGTAATCCTAGTGACTAGGGAGGCTGATGCAGAAGGATCACAAGTTCAAGGTCAGCTTCAGCAATTTAGTGAGGCCCTAAGCAAGTCAGTGAGACCCTGTCTCTAAATAAAATATAAAATGGGCTGTGGATGTGGCTCAGTGGTTAAGCACTCCTAGGTTCAATCCCTGTTATGAAAACAAACACACAAACAACAACAACAACAACAACAACAACAAAAATCAAAGAAACCAAACAAAATGATGTGATTGTGGTTCTGAGCCAATGTTAAACTTCCAGAGCCTGGGATCATGCCTGCCATGTACAGGAGGCTCCCAATGAAAAGATGCAATAAACTATCAAAAATTAGACAAGATGTATTGTTTATGTGGCTTCATACATATGTTATTGCTACAAAGCTCTAGGGGGTTGTAATACAGGTCGCACTTCTCAAGAACATCAGGAATCAATCAGCACAAGAATCTTTGCCTTACAAGTTAACAAATAAATACAAATAAGAGCAATATGATGCTTCACCTGTCAAATTAGCAGGTATTTTAAAAGATAAATTATTACTGCCCAGCACCAGTGTGTGTGCACATGTTCTAGATTATCTATAAAATGAAATTGATACAACTTTCCTACAAAAATGTTTGGCAATATATTTTCAAATATTTTAAAAATATTTGTGTACGTGGAACTAATCTTTCCATTTGCAGAAATAATCTAAGGAAATAAGAAGTAAACAAAGACACACAGGAAAATATTTGCTAAAGTGTTGCTTATAATAATAAAAACTTGAAAAAAAATTCTTATATTCAGTAAGAAAAGTATTGGCTAAATGAAATGCACTTCAGCCGTTGACTTTGTACAGTAAGATCCATGAGGATTCTTGTCTTTCCCTTGGTATACTGGATATTCTACATCCATAGTGACTATTGCCAAGACCAGATGTAGTTGAGTCTGGAATCCAACAGACATGACTAGAATGGAGAGCTTTAGCTGGGGTCTAGCAATTCAGCAATGGATGAATCGAGATTCTCTCCAGCTCGGTCCATATCCCATGTCACATCTGTGCCTCCTCTGGGTCCCTAGGTAAGCGTAGCAGTGTAACTCACATCTGAAGGTTTCTCAAGGTCTCTGTGGAGCCCCATGAGGCACACAGCTGAGCCATCAGCTGGCAACCTGGGAGGAGGGAGCTAAATAGATGGCCCCACAAAGAGAACACACCTTCTGCTGTTAAAAGTGAGGGCTTCTCTCCCAGTGACCCCCTAATTGTTGTTCATTTGAGATGAGTGACTGTTCTGCCAGGATGGGCTGTGTGTCCTGCCTGTGGTGATGGCTTTCAATGGGGACATGCTAAGGACAACAGAGCCTTCCTGGTATAGGCCTTTGTGCTCCTCCTGGGGAGGCAAATACTACCCAGAAGACCAGGACCTGGAGATGCAGACCTTGGGTCCTCCTTCATCTGTAGGGCTCAGCAGTCATCAGCACTTTCTCCCTGGACCCTAGGAAGAGGGAGAGGGGACCCCAAAGTGAAGGGTAGGAGGTCACTTCTATTGGGAGAACTTCAAGGTCCCCATCCAGATCAGACAATGTCTGGGAACTTTCAGCCTTCCCACTGCAGCTTTTTGAGACAGGGCATGTCCTGCATCATGGAGAGGGGCCCAAAGCCAAAGGCCTGGTGGGCAGGGCAAGCACAGAGTTCCACTGTGCATTTGGTGACCTCTACTTGCTGGCCATCTGACCTTGGCAAATTTCCCAAATACATGTGTGCGCCATTAGCACGTTGGCCGCAAGAGGGCGCTGTCAGCAGCATAGCCCAAGGCTCCTGGGCATCAGTGGAGGGCGCCCTGCAGCCTGGACCTGTTCCTGACAGAGGATGCTCCCCCTCCCCTTCTCCTCTGACTCCTCCTCTTCTTCTTTGTCTCCTCCTTCTTCTTTTAATGATATTCCAAAAATATCACTCTCAAGAAAAATTCTGTAAAGAATCAACATTTTGAAGGTCAAGTAAAAAATATGAAGACATTGGATGGCATCCACACACAGTGTGCCCAGCACGCGGGTTTGCAGATTGCAGTCAACATCGTGTAATATGAAACAAGCACGCACCTTACACCCTAGGGTGACCATAGTTGCTGCCACATCCCCTCAGGACTCTGCGTTTGACAGTGCAGGACACCATGGGCATGTTCCCACCACTCTCTCAGCAGTGTCATTTCTACTTGGTAGATGGGAAATAGAGGCCTGAGAGAGCAGGTGATTTGGCCAAGGTCACACAGCAGGGCTTTGGTCCCTGGCCTGCCTGTCCCAGAGGCAGTGTCCACACAAACTCTGCTCCTAAGTCTCTCCTTCCACTCTTACGTGGTACCACTTCCCCTCCTCTCCTGGGGACAGAATATGGCCAGCTAAGCTGGATGTCTCCATTCAGGGCTGGTAAGGGCCTGACACACATCACCCCAGGTGAGGTCACCTTGAGGTTGGGAAAGGCCCAGGATGAGATGGGTCTGAGCCAGGCAGCTCCCTGCAGCAATGCTCCCGATGCACTATCATTAAGTAAAAGCTGCAGCTTCTCCTTCAAATGCAGCTGTTCTGCCTGTGTAGTCTATTCTCTGTTCAGAAACCCCATTCAGCTCAATGTGCAAGCTGGCTCAGAATGTTCCTGAAGGCTGGCAGGACAGAGTTTTCCATCTCCATCAGTATTCCCGCTGCAAATTACCAGGCAGCCATTGACCACAGCAGATTTCATTAATCCTATCAGGTGACCCTCCGTCTTGTCTTCAGAGGAGTCCAGGACTTTTTGTAAATTCTCTTTCTCTGTCTCATAATTAGCCTCAGACTGAACGGCTGAGCCAGACAGGGTGACAACTCCATGTGTGACTTGAGCAGCGACAGAGCCAAGACTCTGTCATGGTGGATGCCCATTCCTGAGGCCACCAAGTTGTCCATCCTAGGATGTCAGAATGCCACTGGGCAAAGTAGAGTGTCAAGGTTTATCACAGATACAGCAGGAGCCAGTGCAGGACACCATGGGCATGTTCCCACCACTCTCTCAGCAGTGTCATCTCTACTTGGTAGATGGGAAATAGAGGCCAACCTCAGTCACAGAGAGACTTCAGCTCAATTTATGTTTCAGCCATTGTGTCATCTCAAGAAAGTAATTTGGGGGGAGATTTGTTGATTCTTTAGATTTTGAGAGGTTTTTCTTACAATGTTCTCAAGAATTTCTTTTTCCATTTCAAAACATTTATTGAATAGATGCTGCCTGTAGGTAATAAGTGAAGACCTCTGGGGGTTGACTGTATGCAGGGAGATCATTCTCTGGCTGGCAACTTCCTGTTTCCTAAACTGTGTGTTAATTGTACAAATGTTCCTTAGGGTTGGTCTCACAGCTCGAGTGCACATGCTCTGCCTGCACAGATTCAATGCTGTCAACAGATTCTCACTGCTGCCCTGGAGCCCCATGCTCTGGATTCCCCCTTTGATGACTTGTCTGTCCTCCCAGAGAGAGTCCATCCTGATCACGTGCACCCACTCACACAGGCAGGTGAGGCAAGCGGGCTAGGTGTGGTCTGCTGTTCACACAGCAGTAGCATGAGAAACAAAGTGCTCTGCCCTTTGCTTTTCTCTTTGAGCAAAACATGTTGGCAAATGTCCCAGGTCAACAGGAAGAAAATTTCTTCTAATGACCACTGTCCTGTCAGGCAACTGTCTAGTCCATGTTCCACTGAGGTGCCTCAAAGCAATAGAAACTTCATTGTTTTCCAAATTTGCTGTGAGGATTAATGCTGCAGGGTAACTTTGGGACATGCAGGTCTCCACCCTGATTCTTGCCATGTATCTGAGGGATAAAGGCCTAGGGGTGAAATGCTGATCTAGACACACCGCCCTTTCCCTACCAGCCAAGTCCAGCTGTCACACTGGATGTCCCGGGTAACTGGATTATACATTGTCGCTGTCACCAGACACCAGGAAGAATCTGGAGCCATTTAGCAAGGCAGTGTATTGCCTTGCTCAGCAAGAACACTCCTACTCACTCTCTGTAAAACCCGCTCCACTGCCAGGGACACCACAGACACACCTTGAATTTGTCCACATGGAAAGACTGACAATAGCAAGGGTGTAGAAGGAAAACTTGTGCCTTGGGATGGGGACTTTAAAATGGAGCAGCCACTTTGACAGAAGTGTTTGGCTGTCTCTGAAAGTGTTGCACAGAGATTTACCAAGTTCCACTGCTAGGCATCTATCCAGGTCACATGAAAACTCTGTGCACATGAACGCTGGCATCAAAACCCAGAGTGGAAATGCTTCACCAGCTAATGAATGGATTCAAAACCTCTGATGTCACCAAGGCCCACTAATATACAGATTAATCAAAAATTCTTTTAAAAAACATGATGGATCCACATAATGAGATATTGTTCAGCCATGTAAAGGAGTCAAGTACTGATGCTTTCTACAAAATGGATGATGTTTGAAAACATTAAATTCTGCAAAAAGAAATTAGATGCCGGAGAACAGATACTATATGATTCTACTCAAAGAGATGTTTATAAAAGGGAATTCTGGATGCAGACAATAGTTTAGTGGTTGACAAGGGCTGGAAAGGAAGAAGGGATTAATTGCGAATGTGTATGTGGCACATTTGTTACCCTGATGTAAAACTGAGGTGGCCATTGTATTATATGGATAGTTACTGAAGACCACAGCCTTGCACAGTGGGGAACACAGAGGTGGAAAGACAGGGTGGCCTCTCCCCTCACCTGGACAGCAATGGTTCTTGCAAGAACTTTATTATTTATGTACTTTATTGAAAAAATTTTGCAGTGAATATTGAACTTTCTGACTGGTGTCAAAATACTAGAAATCTGCCTCACTGTCCTCATGGACCCTGATTGAAATGAAAAATGGATTCAAGGAGTGGGGTCCCTTGGAGGTAAAGGAGCCCAACCGGCCCGGCCCCATCCTTCTCTCCCCTACCCCCAGGGTCTTCACTAGTCCACATTTTGAACCTGGATTCCTGTAGGGATTTGATGTAGGGCATCCTGGCCTGGGTGGCCAGCTTTGTGTTAGGCATCATGGAAATTTTATGAGTCCCCATCTAAATAATAATAATAATAAATAATGAGAGGGGTTGTCCAAAGAATAGTGACATGTACCTGGGCATGGCACTGGGAAGAGCAGAACACAGCACGAGGATATGTGTGCTACAGGGGTGCATCCTGAGGGGGTGTGGAAAGGGGACAGTTGAAGACACACATGAGGGAGATAATATCAGATGCATTGAAACAATGGTCCTCCTCACATGATTAATGTCAAGAGTGGTGTCAGCCTAAGGTGTCACAGAGAGTTTTTGGGCAGATATCCTTGCAGAAGTACCTGTGCCTCATGTGCAGTGGCCTCTGCAATCCCTGCCCATGTCAGGGCCACCTGTTGACAGTCACTATAAGGCTACTGTGCAGAAGAACGCTCCCCATGACCTCCTGGGCTCCAGTGACTTTGTTTTTGGTGGGGTTGACTAAGCATCCGCACTGGATTCTGACAGCTTCCTGATTTCTTTCAGTGGACCACAGAACCCTACATGGCTTCAGTAGGCAGAAGGACAACAGAGGGGACCTAGGGTCTAAGGGCAGACTGCACTCTTCACTTGAACTTTCCCTTGAGAAATCCGGGTTTCCGTCCTCTTCTGGCGAGGTCTTCTCTGCCCAACAGCAGCTTCACTATCTGACATCTGGCTTATTAGGGGCGGTCTGGTGTGGCCATTCTGAGAAGAGGCATGTGGGTGTGGACTCAGTTGCGGGGCTGTGCTAAGGGCACCCTGCACCTTCATTCCTTGGTGGGTCCGAGGTCAACAAGTCATGCCGAGCCAGATACTGACGGCAGATGACCAGGCGGCCAGCACACCCCGACTCGGCCACCTCCCTGAAGAAGCCAGCCTTTCTCACGCAGCTGCCACTTCAGTGGGAGTCTGAACAGCCCACCAGGGAGACCTGATGGGAGCTCTGATTGGACACAAAGTCCCAGGGCCTCACCGAAAATTAGAAGGTGTTCTGTCCCATTAGGTGTTCTACCGCCCAGGCAGCTCATCGTGCTGAGTAATTGCCTCTGTCTGCAGGCTCTCGTCCCAGGAGAGAGATCGGGCGTTTCCACCGTTACTGTGAATAAGCTGCTTCATCAGCCAAAGGTAAATATTTTTCAGAGGTGCGTGGTCGGGGAGACCATCCGAGCAGACCAGGACGGTCTGGGGAGACCAGCTGAGGAGACCAGGGTGGTCTGGGGAGACCGGCCAAGCAGACCAGGGTGGCTTGAGGTCCACGTTGCCTCTCTTTCTGGGTACTTCCCTTTCTGCTTTTCTTTCTTCTACTGTTAAAAACTCTACAGCTTCCTTCATCTGAACTTGAATAAGTGACACTTGTCTCATAGTGTTGGTGTGTGAAGCGTGCGGTTTAATTGCAGGGAGAAACCTATAGTAGATGGCATTGACAAGTATCCTACATTATCTTTTTTCTATTTTTTGAATGGAATGGGATTTATTCAAGTGAGAAGAATAAAGATAGAATTCCTGCAGGGCGGGAGGGGAGCGGTAGAAAGTTTTCCCAGCCTACATTTCCTTAATGTTACATTCACACTCAAGGCATGGTCTGTTTCCTCCCCTTGACCTTGGCCAGCCTGTGGACATGGTATTAATCACTCTCTATAAGCTCTGAGCTGAGATGTCCACAGGACATTCAGCTTCTATAGGGCCCCATGTGGGATCCTCCATCCCATCCCTATGAAAATGTCAAATTAGGTGTGCTGGCCCACAGTGCCAGCTGCCCACCAATGTCACATGAGCCCTCTGATGACTCTGCTCTGGCTAAAATCACTACATCTGTCAGGGTTGTCCAGAGAAAGATCCAGTAGAATATGCAATTATAAGAAGGAGCTGATAGGCAGACTCACACAGTCAGAGTCACACAGTCACAGAGGCTGAGAAGTCTCACAGTGTCCATCTGCAGGCTGGAGAGCCAGAAATGCTATTTAGTCCCAGAAGCCAGAAACCCAGTGTGAAGGAGGGGCCAACATGGAGACCTAGTCTGAGGCCGGAAGTCCTGAAATCCCCTGGAGCCACTGTATAGCAAGTCTGCTGTCTAAGGCCAAAGGTCCTGGAGGGTGATGTTCAAGGGCAATGCTCCAGAAAACAACACCCGCTCAAGGTCAAGAATGGTTGAGCACAAGCAAGAAAGATGTGGGAAAGAGCAGGGGAGAGAGAGTAGAGTGAGATCCAGTGGGAAGCTCAGCAGGAGGCTGAGATGGAGCACTGCCTATACCAGTAGCACAGCCCACGCCTCAGGCCAGGTGGACAGCCTTGAAGGCCAGAGGAACCACATGCAGTCTCTCTGTGCTCAAGGTCATGAGCCAGCCACAAAAAGGCAGGACCACTGGTGCACGCTCCCACGCCCAGGAGCCCTGGTGACATGATGCCAAGGGCAGGAAGCCAGGTACCAGAGAAGAGGCCACATACTATGTGATTTCATCCATGTGAAATGTCCAGAACTTAAAAATGCACAGACACAGAGACATTAGTGGCTTCCTGGGGCTAGGGGTGCTGACAGGAGGAGGAGGAGGAAATGGCAGGGAGTTTCTTCTTGGCATGGTTAAAATGTCAAGTGATGACATTTTAATGGCAGCATTGGTTATACACTTAATAGCATAAATGGAAACAAAGGTTGTACAATTCTGAATATGTCAAAAACCATTGAATTGCACACTTGAAGTAGGTGGGTTTATGTGATATATATAGTCATGTACTGGATACGTGTGTGTGCCAAACAAACATGACCTCTCTTGTGTCAGAAGTGTGTAGTAGGAAAAAAGAACTTAAAGAAAATCTAAATGTATTCTTGCAAGTAGATTGTGATACTAGTCACTTAAAAAGGCTAAAGTCAGGAATACAGTATGCAAAATGTGTGTTTCAGCTGAGTGCCCCCCTCTGTTCGGTGGAGTGACACATGGCTGGGTGTTCATGGTCATAGTTATGGGGGAGTCTGCGGGGATACATCTTTGAGCTAGTGCTCAGGGGTCATGATGGTCTTCTGTCAAATAATTTGGGTAGCATTTCTTTTCTTAAATCTGTCCTCTTTTTTCAAGTACAGAAGCCTGAGACAAAGGAAAGTGATAGTTTTCTTCATTCTGTCTTTAAGTCTTCAAAATACCAGCATGTGGAATTTCTGGTAGGACTTGTTTTGCCTTTTGCAGATGAAGATTCTAGGTTGTGTGGTCCTGGAGCATGTTCTAGGCTGTACCACTGGTAAATGAAGTGCAGGAATGTGTCTGAATATATTGCATTATAATGCCTCTGGAGAGACTGAGGAGCGAAATGGGGCTGCAGCGACATCCATCATTGGCCTCCGCCAACAC
The DNA here is from genome assembly GCF_021218885.2 of Marmota monax. Lineage (NCBI taxonomy): Eukaryota > Metazoa > Chordata > Mammalia > Rodentia > Sciuridae > Marmota > Marmota monax. Next base: position 30,571 of record NW_026692530.1, on the reverse strand, counting down.
AGGAGCTGGAAGAGAGGCACTGAGGACAGGAGGTGTGCCTCTGCATGGCAGAGCAGGCAGCCCAGACATGGAGGAGGAAGGTCTCCAGAGCCAGCGCAGTGCTCTGACTCCACACTGCGGTGGACACTCATCCAGCTCATCCAGCAACAGGGACGGTGCTTATTTCATCAATGAGAGCTTTACTGTGTGTGAGCTGCTCAACCTGTTCAAAGACCCCTGACAGGGTGTGAGAGCCTGGCAGAACAGAGCCCCCTCCCACTCCTCCTCCCTGGGCACTCAACCAAGCAGAACAATTTCAGTCTCAGAGTTCCCGTGCACTGGGTCCCACAGTTGCTGCTAAAGTGTGCCGTAAATATTAATGGCATTGGCAGAACCTTTAAACATTTGATAAGTCCCATTCTTGCTGCAGAAACACCAGACTTCTATTAGTGACTGATGAACACCAATTTCTCCCCTGAACTTGTTCAGCTGGGTCAATTTTTTTAATCCATCTTAAGAAACTGCACATCAGCAAGGGTTTTCCTGAGAGATGTGGGTCAGTTGAAGCAAATGCCTTTATAGTTCACTTCTCCCCTTCGTTTTATATTTTGCTGACTCTAGTCTGCTCTCTGGATCAATCCTTCTGTATTTCTGTATTTCCAAATGTGTGCTAGGAAGTGGTTTACCATCTAAGTGCTCTTCTCTGGGTGTGGCTGTAATAAGTTTTGTTACTAAAGGTGCTGGTTGGTATTGCCATGCTGTAATAATGGTAACTCTGGGGAGGTGATGAGCCCCCTCTCCACAGCAAGTGCATACAATGGCATTTGCAAAATGCCTGGCTTTAATCCTGGCCAACAAGGAGTGCTACTTCTGGAATTGCACTGTGCATTCACTGGGCATACATTCTTCTTGGGATGTGCAGTTTCCTCTTTCAGCCCAGGACAGGATGGATCCACTAAGTTAAAACCATGTGTACATAACTGAGCAGACAGGAGTTTGCAAAATATCTTTCTTAGTCAACACAGAAGCATGGAAGGTCTATTTGCCTTAAGTTTATTCTGGAAATCAACAGCCTCTCAGCAAACTCCTCTCTGGTATACAGCCTTAAGCAAATTCTGACAAACTTGCTTTGGGAAACAGATCTGCAAAATCCTATGATGTGAGTGTTAATCAATTTTAATTGTTAAAGACTCAGGAAGTTGTTTCTCATTCTGAGAAGTAGGAAGCAGTGCCCCTACCCAATATGAAAATGAAACTGTTATCACTGATCATTATGAAATACATTAACTATTGAGAGTCATTTCAGGACTCACTGGAAACATGGAAGGTGTAGGAAGTTTGCCTGTCATACCAGATCCAAGGGAGCAAGTCCACCACACACCTGTTATCTGCCCCGCTCCTGCAGCCAAGGTGAACAGTTCCAGCACTCTGTTTAGCAAAGGCCAAATTTGTCTCCAGAATCCATTATATCCTAGTGTTCTTATTATAGCTGTGACACTTAGATTAAGGTACTAAACATATTTTTTCACCCTCAAACCAAAGGAGACTTTAAAGACTGCAATGAGGAAATAACATTGGAAATATGATAATCTAAAAGTTCAATCAAAGAAAGTCTAGGTGCCCACTGCTAAAGATCCACAGCATAGAATAATATTCAAAACTTTTGAAAATATGAAAAGGATCCAGGCTTGGTGGCACATGCCTGTAATCCCAAAGATTTAGGAGGCTGAGCTGGGAGGATCGAAAGTTCAAGGCAAGCCTTCTCAGCTAATTAGCAAGGTCCTAAGCAACTTAGTGAGACCTTGTCTCAAAATTAAAAATAAATAAGGACTGGGACTGTTTCTCAGTGATAAAGAGCCCCTGGGATCAATTCCTGGTACAAAACAAACAAGCAAACAACAAAAAAATAACCATATATGAAGAGGAATTCTTGTGCTTTGTTGAAAAGTTCTCCAAGGAGCACTCCTGGGTAGACAAATAATGCAAACAGCATAACATCGCCTCATCTTCAAACACACCCAATTCAAAATAATCCCATATGTTTTCCATATATTCAATGTATAGTAACGTAAATAAATGGATAAAAAATTTGGATTAAAATGCCATAATGGTAACAGTAGTTAATTTTATAATTTTTTATTAACATTCTTCAATTAAAAAATGGAAAAATGTGCATGAAGGAAATATTTTTCCTATTTACATACCTATTTTGCAAAAAAAAAAATGTGCTGGGTAGCTGGCAGAACTCCATAGTTGAAACTAGTAACGAAATCCCAGTGTTGAAGAAAATGCCACAGCAGGACATGGTGTCAGGTTGTGTGGAACTTAAATTAATCTAAATGGATTAATTCCCTTTCCGAGCCTTTTGGCAATATTGCACATTAAATGTTCATCTGCTTACAGAATGAAGTCAAAACTCATTAGTCTCTGCAAGAAACAGGATTACACACAAAACAGCTTAACTGGAATGAAAAGAGAATTATTTACCCATGTGAAAAAAATAAAAGAGGCATTTCAGCACCCTAGAGCTAGGACTAACAGCAGGGGACCAGGGAGGGCAGAGATGGTTTCCTCTGATCTCAGTGAGGGCTGGGCCTCTTGGAGGACAGGTTGCCAGGAGCTGCGGCTGTCCACAGATGCCAGAAGCAGGAGAAGAAACAGGAGGTGGGCACTGAATGCCCGGCTCTCTTCTCACACCCTGGACACTAGGATGCTGCTCAGACTGAGCCCTGCACACAGCCATCAAGAAGGAGACCCAGGCAAGCAGGTGTGGGCCAGGCCCGCCATCCCAGAGCAGAGATGGAGGGGGGAGGGGGCTAACATGTTGGGGAAGTGGTCAGCATGGCTGCTATTCAAGGAACTTTTTTCTGACCTTGATCCTCCTTTACAGTGGTACCTCCTCCAATGCCATTTCAAATCCCATAAACTTGAGAAAATGTACTTACACGGACATACTATTGCTGGGAGTGCAAACAATGTGAGCTTAGTGGAGGAGAACATGGCATAAGCCATATATGCTGGCCATGTCCTTAAGAACCAAAAATCCTCAGCTTAAAACAAAAACAGAAAGAAAAGAAAGAAAGAAAAAAGAAAGCAAAGCAAAAATGCCCTGAAAACTCTATAATTTATAAATTTATTTTTCACAACAAATACCTCTGTTTTGTGCTCATTCTCCCTGGGGAAGTCTAGATGTGATGCCATTTGATATTCCAGATCCAGGAGAGAATGCCTAATGTATCACAGGTCCCACCCCCAGTGGAAGGGGAAACCTTGATTGATAGCTTCAGCACCTGGTATGTGGTCGTAAGAACTCAATGTCCAAAGGGACCTTGGTAAGCTGCTTCCAAATCTGGGAGATGAACCTGGGTGCTGGACCCATCCATAGCATCTGATTCAGGACACACTTCTGAAAAGACTGCCCGAGAAGTCCTCTTTTTGAATTTTTTTGAGTCGTCTTCCAAGTTCACACCTCACTTTTTTAAAAGTAACCTCATAAGAATAGACTCCAAATGCATATCCCACACCCATCTATCATATGGATCTTCCTGGTCTTAGGAAAGTGGATCAGTGACAAACAACTGAGCCACCAGGAGTCATTGATTGGCTGTCAAGGAGCCAATCAGAAGGTTTTGCATGGAGATACATAAAGACTGCCGGGCAAACTGAGTCAGAGGAAGGGCAGAGCATTAGTAAGCAGTTCCAGGACAACTTCCTCCAGGTCTCCCAAACCCCTCCTGGCTTTTATTTTCTGATGCTCAGTTACTCAGTATAACCTTGGGTTTCCTAAGTTAGTTTAGAACGTTTAAGAAGATTTGTTTGCTGCATGTAGCAGTTTTGTCTGGGTTCAGGTCTTCTAAACGAATCAGATCCTGTTTATTCCAGAGTAATTATTTTATCAGAACCCCCAATTAACATAAATCCATGAAAGCAAATACTGTCATTTTATTAAAAAAAAAAAAAAAGGAAAATCCAGAGTGTTCACATGATTATGTTTGAATTTTTCCCCAGTGCTCAAAAATATGCCTTGGGGAAAAAATTAAATTCAGGTTCTAGAATATATGTGTATGTATTTACATCTAAATATGGATATATATGCATATGTATATGAATTTTATTGATAATGATAAATAAGATGAAGCAACAAATTACCTACTTACCTGAACAATTTTTCAGAATTCTCTTCAAGGAAGAGAGTGGATTGAGTGAGAAGATGAGAATAAATACCATAAATAAGAATAAATACATTATTTCATTATCTCTTTCCCTTAGTTTTCTCCTGACTTTTTGTTTTTATGTAGGAGGAGATGGATCATTTTTTTTACATTTAAAAAGATTTTATAATACATTCAGCCACCTCTAAATGATAGTCATATACATGTATACATACAAACACACACACACATACATACATACATGTATATATAATTCTGAAATGAAGGATACAAATTCAAGTTCTATTCAAAACTTGATGAGAAATATGGAGTTTCATACTTTATGACATAAATTGTCATTTGTGATGGTTGAAGAGGGGCTGGCTCTGATCAGATGGTAGTAAATCAGGATGGGAATAGATTTCTGCATCTGAATGCAAGTGGGAAGGCATTCTCTTCTCAAACATACTTGGACCTCCATATATTAAACTCCCATCCAATAAAAACTATAAATCTAGGTGAAGAAAAGGATTACATTTTAGCATACTCCATACAAACTACTTCCAAATTCTAAAATGGCTCAGGTAGTTAGGCTGAGGTCTCTGAGCCTTCCAATCAATGAGGCCATGTTGGTGAGGAAATTGAACTGTGAGCAGCAGTGGGACCCAGGAGACAGGTGGCTCAACTGTCATTGCAGCCTTTGAATTGAGCTACTGCTTCTCATAACTGTGTTTAAACATCATTCTTTTTTTCTCCTTTTACCTTTTTTTTACTGTAAAAAAAACTACATAAGTGAATATTATCATGTGTCTTTGTACTTCATTTTTAATCAGTCTCTCCAAATCTTAATTTGAATGTGTTGGGTTTCAATGACAATGTTTACAAGATATATGACCTTTTCACATTACCAACCCCAAAACCAGAACTAAGTCAAATTTATAGGCACTCTGTATTCAAGATTTATGAAACCAATATTGGAAAAAAAGTTTAATTAGTGGCCAAAATGAAACCATAGTGCTCTGAAGACATTGAATTCTAACCATCTGCTTGGCATAGGGGAAAAAAAAAACAACTTTTTTTTATCCTTATAAAGAAAGGTACAGAGGGAACTAAAATATTTCTTCAATCTTTCTTCTTGATCTGGGATAACTTTAAAAAAAAAAACAAACTGAAAGTCTGGTGATTAAAGTTGTTGAAGGTATAAAAACAAACAACCAAACAAACAAAAACCCCCAAAACACATAAAACTGACATCTCCTGCCTGCTCTGTAGGGACGGGAAGCTTGCGGGCTGTGTGAGGTTCACCTCCCTGATATAAGGCTCTTTCTCCAGACAGGCATGTGCACACTGTCCCAGCATCCCTCAGCACCCCAAGGTGTTCTGTTGACAGCCCATGTGGATCCCATCACTGCCCATGATCTCACCCCATTGCCATGGACGGCAATCATTCAGCCTATTCAGGCCCCCATGACTTTGGGTTCAACCACGTCTCACTTTGGCCAACAGAAAGAGAGAGAGGAGTTGGTGTTGCACCTCTGAGCTCAGGTTCCACGAGGCATGAGTCTTCTCCTTGCCCTCTTGGCTTCTCCTCCATCTGCCCAGAAAAGCAAGGCCATGAAGACTGCTGGTCCAAGGGACAGGTAGAGCAGGGCCAGCTGCCCCAGAAGCAGAGCCACTCCAGGAGGCCAGCCAGCCTACAGACTTGAGGGATGCTAAATCAATACATCTAATAGGTTTTCATTAAAATGTATTTAATGAGATTAATATATTAACATTGATTATTATATTATATAGCAAATGTTCTTCTGAAAATTCCAGGAGTTTTTCATGCTCTCCACAGGGAGTCTGACTTCAGTTTCTTGGAGTTTTATTAATTAGCCATTCTCCATCTATTTCACTTTATGGCAAATGGCTTACGGTTGTGGATTGACCCCTAGCTCAGCTGCTTCCCAGGTGTAAGACCATGGGGTAGCAACTCACCTTTCCCTGCCTCTTTTTACTGACATGTAACAGGGACACTGGAGCAGCTGAGTGGCCATATGGGGCCCTGAGAAAGAAGCCCAACCCTCCCGGGTGTCCTGTGTAACAAGTGTGGGGTTCTGACCCTCAGCATTCTCCAGAAGTCTAAGACAGCCAGAGCCCATGACACTTCCCCAAGGATAGGAAAGAGGAAAGGGAAAATCCATCCTCCAAATATTCTGATATTTACTGACTCTCTCAAAGTTGCTACCTAAGACATTTGTGAAACAAAATGCTGAATTTGGAGTTTATCTAAAAGAATGGTCTTCTGTGACTTCCATTTTATATTGCTATGGAGGCATTTTCTGAGTAGAACACTTTTCCATTAAAATAAAAATATTAGTCTGAGTAAACATTAAGCTTGTCACTTAATACTTTTGATTTACATAAGCAAAATAGGTGTCAATGTGATAGACCATATTATTTTCAGTGACTCCATAAAAATCCTTTTGCATTAAATTTAGCTTTTTAAATTTTTTATTCTCTCTTGATAATTTCATTCAACAAGAAAATAAACTTATTAAGCTTTATTGGGCAGTATTTTTCAAAACTGCAATCCATGGTCAGGCCATCTCTAATTCAGTAGATTCCTCATTCACTGCATGGAATATTGACTAATCACCAACATGGGGATTCAAATACGAAAGGTACAAGGCATGTCCCCAAGCCTCTAAACACTGCCTTCCTTGGTAACTGCCTTTCTTTCTTTCTTTCTTTCTATTTTCTCTGATCATTCATTAGCCCCGGTGTCTGTTAGCTTTCAGTTTAATCTAAGCTCAATGGAAAGAAATTGGAAGATGAGACTACCCTGGTGCTGGTGTTGGACAAGGAGCTCTGTTCCTTGGAATGGCTGCCACCTCACAACTTATGGTATTCTGTATTTTCTTTTGTTGCTGCATTATAACTATATGTAATGATGGGGTTTTTGTAACAAATTTTTACATGCACATCATATGACACTATAATTTGCCAATATTATTCTTCACTATTTACCCTATTGCTCCACTCCTCCATCCCCTGTCCCTTTCCTCTACTGCTCTCTCTTCAGTTTTCACAAGATCCCCTGACAGGTTTCTTTCCCTTTTTCCTCTCTAGCTTCCACATATGAGAGAAAACACATGACCCTTGACTTTCTGAGTTCTGCTTATTTCATTTAACATAATGTTCTTGAGTTTCATTCATTTCCCTGCAAATGATATAATTTTATTCTTCTTTATGGCTGAATAAAACACTATTGTGTTAGTGCTACATTTTCTTTATCTATTCATCCATTGATAGACACCTTGGCTAGTCCCATAGTTGGGCTTTTGTAAATTGTGCTACTATCAATATAGGTATACATGTATCACCATAGTGTGATGACTTCAATTCTTTAGTATAAATACTGAGGAACACAATAGCTGGGTCAGAAAGTAGTTTCATTCTTACTCTTTTGAACAACCTCCATAAGGATTCCATAGCAGTTATACTACTTTACAATCCTACCAGCAGTGTAAAAGTGTGTTCTTTTTTCATTATTGCTTATAGTCTTGATGGTTGTCCTTCTAACAAGTGTGAGATGAAATCTCAGTGTGGTTTTTATTTGCATTTCCCTAATTGCTGAAGATAGTGGATAGTATTTTATATATTTGCTGGCCATTTGTATTTCTTCTTTTGAGAATTGTCTGTTTAGTTCATTTATCCATTTATTAATTAGGTATTTTTTTTAGTTCTTTATTGTTTTAGTCAGCTTTTTGGCTGCTGTGACTAAGGATTGTAGGGGAGGAAAAGTTAATTTAAGGGCTCACAGTTTCAGAGGTCTTAGTCCATAGAAGGTCAATTCCATTCCTCAGGGCTCCAGGTGAGGCAAGAACAACATGGTAGAAGAGTGTGGCAGAGGGAATCAGCTCACATGACAAACAGGAAGTAGAGAGAGAGTCCACTTTCCAGATACAAACATACCCGAAAGCCATGCATCCAATTCCCACCTCCTCCAGCCACAGCCCACCACTTCAGTTACCATTCAGTTAATCTCTATCAGGGGATTAAATCACTGATTAGGTTAAGACTCTTATGACCCAATCATTTCTCCTCTGAACTTTCTTGTACTGTCTCACATGTGAGCTTTTGGGGGACACCTCACATCCAAGCAATGACATTTATATTCTGGATTTCAATCATCTATGGAAAAGTAGCTAGCAAAGTTTTCCCCCCAATTTTGTAGGTTCTTATTTCATACATTCCCAGGTCTTTTTACATTTGGAGTTGACTTTTGTGCAGGGTGAGTAATAGGGGTCTAATGTCATTCTTCTACACATGGACAACCTGTTTTATTAGCACCATTTGTTAAAAGACTCTCTTTCCTCCAATATGTTTCTGGCACCTTTGTCAAGGATCAGATGACTATATCTGTGTGGGATTGTCTCTGTGTCTTCTATTCTGTTCATTGGCCTATGTGTCTCTTTTAATGCCCATGCCATGCAGTTCATATTACTAAAGCTGTGTATAATAATTTGAAATCAGGTATTAAGATGTCTCCAGCATTGCTTTTTTGGCTTAAAATGGCTTTGGCTATCCTGGGTCTTTTATTCTTCCAAATAAATGTCAAGACTGTTTAATTTAATTCAGTGAAAATTGTAATTGGAATTTCAATGGAGACTACATTGAATCTCATATTGATTTTGGTAGTATGGTCTTTTAACAAATATTAAGTCTTCCTATACATGAACATGGGGGGTGGTTTCTCCATTCATGAACATGGGGGGAATCTCTCCATCTTATTGTGTCTTCCTCAATTTTTATTTCAGTGTTATGTAATTTTTTTTTGCAGAGGTCTTTTCCTTGCTTGAGTAGATATATTCTTAGATATTTTTAAGACTATTCTAAATGGGATTGTTTTTCTCACTTCTTTCTCAGCATATTTATTATTGGTGCATAAGAAAAATACTGACTTTTTGTTGGTTTGTAACATGCTACTTTGCTGAATTTGTTTATTAAGTCTGAAAGTATTCTGGTGGATTTTTTGGATCTAGTATATGGTAATATCTGCAAATGGTGATAATTTAAATATTTACTTTCCTATTTCTGTCCTTTTTGTTTCATTCTCTTGCCTAATTGCTTAGCCTTTGAGTAGTGGCTCTTCTATGTAATTAGGTGCACCAACATTTGGGGCATAAATTATTTACTACCATTATATCTTCTTGTTGGATTGTTCCATTTATCAGTATAAAGTACCTTTCTTTGTCTCTGCTGATTAATTTTGGCTTGAGGTCTTCTTTGTTGGATACAGAGTTGCTACTCCTGCTTGATTTGGGGGGTCCATTTGCATGGTATATCAATTTCCATGCTTTCACTCTCAGCCTGTGATTACCTATACTGTAAGGCAGATCTCTTTTAAACTACATATATCCGGTTCTTGTTTTAAATCCACTGTGACAATTTAAGTGTTTTAATTGGAGATCCAAGACCATTTGTATTCAATTCTACAACATGGATATTCATTGATTTATTTATAAAGTTTAATTTGGTTTATTTATAAGGTTTAATTTGGTTTTATTTCTCATTTGCTCTATTACTCTTCAAATGATATGTATCCCTTTTAGAGCTCTGGGTTTTGTTTATATTTCTTCTCTGTGCAGTATTTCTTTTAAGTATTTTCTGTAGTGCTGGATTAGTAGTAAGAAATCCTTTTGGCTTCTGATTATTTTCAAATGTTTTTATTTTTCTTAAATTCTGAAATATAACTTTGCTGAATATAGAAATTTTGGTTGACAGTTATATTCTTTTAAGGTTTGAAACACATCATTTCCAACTCCTGGAATTTAGGAGTTTGCACTAACAAAGCAGAAGTAAATTCTGATTGGCTTGTGTCTAAATGAGGACTTTCTCTTGAGGCTTTTAAAATTCCATATTTATTCTGTACCTTAGACATTTAAATTGTAATGTGTTGTGGAAAAATTCTTTTCTGAACTTGTCTATTTGGGGTTATGAATGCTCTTGTATCTATAAATCCATCTCATTCTCAAGGTTTGTAAAATTTTCTGTTATTATTTCCTGAAAGAGGTTATTCTTGTGATTAGCCTCTATCTCACTAACGTCTTTAATGCCAATGTTTCTTAAACTTTGTCTTTAATATTGTCCAAGATTTCTTGCATATTCTGGTCATTGTTACTTATTTTCTTTAATACTTTTTGAATGTTCAAGGCTGGCAACTTTGCCTAACAGCACTAAGATTCTATCTTTAGCGTGGTCTATTTTATTAAAGAGAATTTCAACTGAACAGTTTGATTTATTGTGTATTTCATTTTCAAGATTTCTGTTTGGTAAAATTTCAATATCTCTATTTTCTTATTTAATTTCTCATTCATATCTTATATGATTTTTATGTATTCAGTTGTATTTGTATTCTCTTGGAATGCATTACTTATTTTTATAATCATTCTTCTGAATTCTTCATCTGGTGTTTGACCTCAACATCTTTGAGTTAGTGGTGAATTATGAACTTTAGGGAGTTTTATGTTACTTACCTTATTTTTTTCATGTTTCTTGCATTCCTACATTTGGTTTCATGGGATGATTTTCTCTTCCATTCTTATCTGTGGGTATTTTTAAGTCACAGCCTTCTCTTGTCAAAGTGTTCTGGATGAGGTTTTTGTAAATTTTTCAAAATATTTCCAAGTGGCTTTTGTAGTGTATTTTCCTGCCAATTTATTTGGTGATGATTAGTGTATTCTGATGAGTATATGAGTATATAGGGTTTCAGAGCTTGAGAATTCTGCTTTTTCTGTAGGTCTCAATAGAGTGGTATCCTCTAAGTGTGGCAATTGTGTCACATATAATCATGCTGCATACAGGGGTACACCCACTGTCACTTCTTTTCTTCACTTAACACTATGTATATTCTAATATTGTATGGAAGTTATTTAGATTTTGACTTCTCATAAATTTTTCACACACAGCCTTTGTGTTAATTCTCTCTGATTTTGCTGTAGGCATGGACAACTATGAGTGGGACCTGCGAGTTCCGACAGCTGTTCCTACCTGGGGACTGCTCATTTGCATGGGAGTTTTGTTTATTCTGTTTTTCATATAAAAGTGTTATTGACATTTGAGCATGGTTAGTTTCTGTGTGGAGCAAAGTGCACTGTCACTTGTCTGGGTTTAGCTCAGTAACAGAGTCTCTACCCTGTGAACTCATAGTATCAAGATACCCAGCACCTCACAAAAAAGGAATAACAAACAACAGCAACAACAGAAGCAAATAATATAAAACATTATAATAAATACCCAGTGCCTATTATGACATCTACAGCATGTATTACCACAAACAGAAATGGTGGAGTCAGAAATTTCCAACAGCAAAACAATAAATAACCATGAACATGATCTAGCCTTAAAGTAAACAGCAGGTGTCAACTATGCCATTTACAGTACTAATAACTGTAATAACACAAATGGTAGTGACAGGAGTTTTATAAGCCATATAGTTTTAGAAGATGATAAAATACAGTTCATTAAGAAAAAAGAAAAGGGGCTGGGTATGTGGCTCAAGTGGTAGCGTGCTCGCCTAGCATGCGTGAGGCACTGGGTTCAATTCTCAGCACCACATAAAAACAAAATAAAGATATTGTGTCCACCCAAAACTAAAAAATAAATATTAAAAAAAAAGAAAAAAGAAAATATGATAGTAAGGTAAAATAAATCTTCTAATGTTTAAAATATGAACATAGAAAAAACAGAACAGATGTAGCAAGGGATAACTATAAAGTAGAAGGAGAAAAAACAAGTAAAGAGAGAGAGAATTTGACTATTAGAGGGAGAAGAAAGAAAAGGAAACAAAATAAACAAAAATCAAACCAAAATGAACAAAAACCCTAACCCTCAATAGACAAGGCAAAGAAAAATAATAATCATTTCAAAAAATGTTTAAAATAAAAAGAAAGGAAGAAATGTGTGTGTGTCTCCCCACAAATCTTAAATAATTTTCTTCACTGAAATAGTCAGATCTGTCATTGAGGATGGATGGACACTACCTATGCCTGACTGTCCTTTCCATTTCTTTTTGGGCTATGTACCCCTTAGAGAGAACAAGGGCTGGGCATTGTTAGATCCTTCCTCTTTTTGTGTTCTTCACTGAGCTGCCAGCTGCAGTTGCCTGACACTGAAGGTGGCTGAAGTAGTGCCCAGCTTCCCTTCTCATCAGTATAAATTAGAACAGAATGGGAAACAGTGTCAACATGAGTTTTGTCCAGACATACCAGAAGGATGCACTCCCAAGGTAGGGTTGTTGCTTGGTTCTAAGTGGGGAGTTCTGGTGACTGGGGCTCAGGTCTAATCACTCCCTTTTTTTAGGTGGTCAAACAAAATCCTCCCTGGAGAGATTAGATCAACACACCCCCAGGGCCCAGCAGATGGCAAATTCTTCTGGGAGTCTGACTCTCAAGAGTCTCCACTCCTGAGTCAACTCTCCAGGTCTCTCAACTCAGCTTCCCACAAATGTGACCTTCACAGGTTTAGGACCAGAGTGTTCACACCCACCTACTCAGTTTCCTGTCTTTTACTGTTCACATGAGCCACCAGATTCAAACATAAAGTGAAGTTCCACCTCTTTCATATCTCTGACTGAACCCCTATAGGTACCATCTTCTCTGTGCCTGTTCCACTCATGTTCTGTACCCTAGGTCACATGACAGACAGTGGCTGGGACAGAATGGCAATGTTCCCTATGACCTCCTGACTCCCACTGCAGCATGACATCCTCAAGATGGCTCCTCCTCTGCTCTCCACTTGCCAGTTGAGAAACTTAGAGCACTTTTCAAACAACTAGTCACTGTGCAACCACTGGATCAGCTAAGTCCAGGCTGCTTTTCTGTTCTATGTTTTGTTTTTTTTCCATATCACATTCATGCACTGTGACTTTCTGTGTTCTGTCTCCCCTCTGCAGGAAACCAGCACCTGTGTCAGTGCTGCCACCACTCTCTTGGCTTCAATGTACTCTTTCCTGACCTTTGTTCTATGCACCCAAATATCTGAGTCTCTAAGAGTGTCTGACTTTCTAATATTGAGTTTCAGTCAATTTCCTCTTTCATTCATTTTGCTGAGAAGCATTATTCCTGCTCCTTGAATCCTGAGCCACAGAGCAAGTGGACACGCACAGCCTTCGTCTACTCCAACAGTTGAATCATCACATCACAACTTATGATGTAATATGATACACAAGTCGGTGTATGGATGGATGGATAGGTAGATTGATAAACAGAGAAGTGGAACCAAGCACATCAGAAGGACATTATTTTTACAAAACTAAAATAGTGCTCCTTTTTTAAGCTCATTCTACAAATGTGATGTGTTTGGAAGACGTAAGTATTATCTCCACAGTGCTGAGCTATCCCAGCCATTGACCAGTCCACGTATCTCCACCTTAGCCTTATGGTAGCATAGTGCAATAGACTGTGATGATACTGATTTTCATAAACAAAAAGCATCAGTTGAGCACCAACTATATTTCAAGTATGTGTCCAGAATCAGATAATACAGAAGTGAGGAAAATAAAATTCTTGCATTCAAAGAGCTCCTTTGGAGTAAGACAGACCACAGTCAAATCAATATATAACAAGCCAAGTAGCAATAAATGCAAAAATCTAAATAAATCAGTGTAAGGGAGGAGTGAGGAAAAGGATTATTGTTTTAGGTGGATCACTGATTATTCCTAATCAGAAAATCTGAAATCTAAAAGAGATTCAAAATCCAAAACATTTTGAGCACTAACATGACACCACAACTTGAAAATCCCACTTTTGACCTGAAGTGATCGTTTGCACTAGTAATCAGAGAAATGCAAATTAAAACCACAATGAGATTCCAGATCACTCCCGTAACAATGGCAGTGATCAAGAACACAGTAACAATAAATGTTGGCAAGGATGTGGGGAGAAAGGTACTCTTATATATTGTTGGTGGAACTGCAAATTGGTGCAACCACCATGGAAGACAATATGGAGATTCCTTAGAAAACTGGGTACGGAACCACCATTTGACCCAGTTATCTTACTCAGTCCATATGCAAAGGACTTAAAATCAGTATACTACAGTGACACAGCCAAATCAATGTTTGTAGCAGCTCAATTCACAATAATCAAGCTATGGAAATAACCTAGATGTCCTTCAATGAATGAATAGATAAAGAAAACATTGTATATATACACAATGGAATATTACTCAGTCATAAAAAGAAGGAAATTATGGCATTTGCTGGTAAATGGATGGAACTGGAAAATATCATGCTAAATGAAATAAGTCAATCCCCCCAAAAAACAAAGGCCAAATGTTTTCTCTGATATGTGAGGAGGAAAAGAATAGAAGTCTGTTGGGTTAGAGAAAGGGGAATGAAGGTAAGGTAGGGGAGGAGAATAGGAAGGATAGTGAAATTAATCAGACATAAGTTTCTTAGCCTTGTATTGGAATGCACAACCAAGGTAACTCCACATTATATATAATCACAAGAATAGGATCCTAATTAGAATAAGTCATACTCTATATATTTATAATTTGCCAATATTCTACTTTCATGTCTAACTAAAAAGAACACATAAAAACATTAAAATATTATATAAAAATTATTATCAGGCTAGTGTAGAAAGTGAATATAAAACATAATTGAATTTAGAGTTCAAATGAGGGTTCCACCTACAAAATCTCATTATACTATGCAAATATTCTAATATTCAAAAAATCTGAAATAAAACTAATTCAAGTAAGAGATAGCCAACTTATAATGCCTGCTTAAAAAACAAATACCACAAAGATCATACACTTTTAAAAAATGCCCAAATATTAATTATTAATGACCTGTTTTAGCTGTGTAGTGCTTCAATTTTCAACTGAACACTAATCTTATATTGGATTCATAACTTGCAAAGACATCTACGATTTTAGGACTATAGCCAAATCTGGAAACCCCTCCAACAAGCATCTTTCACACATGATATGAAAAGTCATTTTCCATAGACTACCAATGGTCAGGATCCAGTGAAGGAAAACAAATATGGTGGTCATGGTGTTGCAGAAGCAACTTTTTGAATCATGGAAGCATAATGAAGGAGGTTTGTCTGCCAGCACCAGATTCTAGAGGGACCATCCAGTCTCTGACTCTCTTGCTAGCTATCAAGGTATACTCTAAGTTGGACTAGGAGATTTCCATTGACTGATGGTATGTTCAGATACCTGTTGTACCAATCATGGCCTAACACATTCCTTCAGAGTCAATGCCTAACCAGATCAGTGTGTGATTTACATATTAACTGCTCTGTTCTACTTACCTTTATCAATACCAATGTTATCAGCACTGAGTATTAGTGTGGGAAGTTTTTGTCTCCATACCCTGCAGAAAATACTAAATAAATGATGAAATTAAATAGGACACATTTTCCAGGTAATTGTTAGTGTTGGGAGGACTCCTAGATAGAGGATTTACAATGAAGTAGGAACAGCAGAGTTTTCTAATTCCTCTATGACTTCAAATCAACTAAGAATTCACACTGGGATACTGGCCAGGAAAAGAGGGTATGTTAGACTGGGAATGTTGAAAACAAACCTCAGGCATCTGGAGGAGGAGAGGTCATATACACAATTATTCACCTGCGTTTAATTGATGCCCAGAGAGTTTGATGAAAGCTAAGTACAGACTAAGCTAAGCCCAACCAGTGACAATAGCAAGTCTGGGATACCACATGTGAGGAACTGGTCTGAAATGACCAGAGTGGACTTCACTGAAATGTATGCTGAAGATGGTTTAGGAAAAAAATACATTTTCACCTCAGGGAACTCTCTGCTATTCCCTCTGCCTTGAAAGCATTTATTCCAAGATTTCTATAACTAAAAAGTCTTCATTATTCCAATTGAGTCAAAAGTTGCCACCCTAACAGACTTTTCTCCCCAACTACCACCCCCAGGCCACCTCAGTTATCTTCCCTGGTTGTGTTTGCATAGTCAATTCATCCATCATTTATTTTACTTACTCATCTATATATTTGTTGTCCTTTTACTATATTATAAGCTCCTAGAGATAAGGAATCTTGTCTTCTTCCATTTGTTGCTGGTTTTCTAATGCCTGTAACAGTATTGTCACATAGTAGTTATTAAATGAATGAATGACCCACTTGTCTTATAGATAAAGAACCTGGAGGTAAGGGATGATGCATACCTTGTTTAAGGTCACACAGCCTTAGAGCTTAGAGTCAAAGACTGGAAGTTAAGATCCTTGACTTCTGCTGAATTCATCTTTCCAGGTCCTGGTAAAACAGAATATTTGGAGGTGTAATATCAAGTATCATTATGAAGGCTGGTGTTTTGAAGACATGCATGTATGAGGAAAAATATAATTAGTTTTGTTTAGTTTGTGCAGTCAAGGCTTGTCACCTGGGAAAAGCCATTAAGACTTTCCTGAAGCACATACATTTCACCTCCAGAAAGATATTTGGAAAAGCTTTTCTGCCGTGGATAAAAAAAAAAAAAAAAAAGTAATTTAGTACATGGTTTATAACACAAAGGTATTTTACAGTATTACAATAATACTTAGTAAATCTCATTAATGAGATACACTAATTTGGAAATTACCACAATTCTATTTCACTGTAAAACTATTATTATTAAGTCAGAGAGTATTTGTTATTTAGGAAAAATAATCACACTATGCTCCTCAGGGCATTGCTAATTTGGCACATTGAGCTGATGTTCTTGCAGTCTTGTCTGGAACTGAATTTGATAATCCTATGTCCAGGGCTACTCTCGGGGCAACTGACTGCTATATACAAAACAACATGCCCAGCAGCACTGTCAGGGGAACTGAGGGTAACATTCCAACCCACATCAGACCTGTACTCAGACGGACTGTAATTATGACAAACATGACATTAATTTAACAGAGACGAGTAACTCTCACACTTCCAGCCTGAGAGGAACACTGGGAGTCCAGGGCCCACACTGCACAGCTTATTAAATATGCCTATGACAAAGAATCAGAATAGGGACTAAAAGCCACAACAATATCAAACTATGATATCTGAGAGCATTTGAAAGATAGTTACTCCAAAACGTAAACCAGATAGGATACCCACACTGTTAGTCAACTAGCTCCTTTTCAACTACTCATTAGAGAGAAAGAGGTCTGGCCAAGGACCTAGGAGACACTGCACCTCCTCGAAAATCAAAAGAGAGCTCAGACTCAGGTGGTCCCCAACCCTGGTCCTGCTTCTGCCCAGGGTTTTTTGATGTCCTGTGTCCTGGAAGGTGATTTCTGCAGGAAAGAAGGAGGTAGAGGGTTCCTGATTGATATGACTTTCCATTAGCATTGGGACAACCTTTCAGGAAATGGATACCAAGAGCATTTATCTGGTACCAGAGGGGAAAGGAAGAATTAGGGTTGCAGTCTCCATCCCTTCTAATTATGTCCCTGTGGCAAAGACAATTTTTAGGTGGGCTGTGACTGGAAATCTCCTTTCCCAGGTGTGACTTCAGTGGCTCTGCACACATGAGAGCAGATCGTTCTCTTATGCACTCCCATGTGCAGCCATGGGTTTCCTAGGACCATGCAACCACAACTGTAAAAGTGAAATGAAAAGTGTTCAGAGGGAAGGAAGGAGTAGCTATAAACATCAGGGGAGGCTTCATTATTGAAACGTGAGAGGAAATGTGATTCTGAAGTGCTCATCATGCTGGAAATACACCACATTACCACTGTCATCTCGTGATGAAAGCATTGATATTGTAACTCAGACTATAAGGTGAGATTTCTTGTCAGTTTCCTGAGTACTTGGGTACACTATGATCATGCATTTCAAAAATATTCTTCTACTAACAAGATCCTGACTCTTCTAGGTCAGGAGATGATGGAAAGAGTCTTCAAACAAAGGAGCCCCTGATGATGGTCAGTTACTTTTTGCCATATTTACTATCTAAGAGCTCAGTTCTTGCCTGACTGGCTTTTACAGGTGAGCACGACACTCCTAACATCACAGTAATAGGGTTGGGGTTGTGGCTCAGCAGTACAGTGCTCGCCTAGCACATGCAAGGCCCTGGGTTCGATCCTCAGCACCACATAAAAATAAATAAACTAAAGGTATTGTGTCTACCTTCAGTTAAAAAATAAATATTAAAAAAATCACAGTAATATTTCAGGCTTCACAAGTTAAAGGCTGCACAATAGACTTTCTAGGGAGAAAGTCAATCCAGCAACACAAATTTCTACTCCTCACCTTCACTAGTTAGTTCATTAATAAGGGACCTGAAGTCTTGGCAAGAAGATGAAGGTTACAGGAAAGGAATCATCTGTATCTTCCATGTGCCGGATTTGCAGGATGCGAGATGTTGACGGTGAGATATTTCAGCCTTTCTTGCAGAGGAAGAACTTGCAGTTAGTGCTGGAGATGTACCTCAGTGGCACGTCTCCTGCCTAGCACACACAAGGGTCTGAGTTCCCTCCCCAGCATCATAAAAACCAAGTGTAGTTGTATTGGTAAAAATCACATTGAAAGAGTTCTCTGTAATGCCATAACCTCTTCATTTCCATGGAATGGTGCTAGACTTAACATAAGTTTGTTTGTAACTCAGTGTCCATTCTGAGTCCAGTGAATACCCAGAACCACAGCTCATCCACAGTTCTTTGGTGGTGCCTGCTCACTCTTCAGATCTGAGTTCACCATGGACTATCCAGGAAAAGTGTTGCTATCTTTCAAGCTGTGTCAGCATTCTGCTATTTTCTAGAGTGATCTCTTGTTATGCATCACTGCCCATTTCATCATTGTTTTATATGAAATAATTTCAGATTTACAGAAAAGCTGTAGGAGAAAATGGCCACCTCACCCAATCCCCACTGATGCTGACATCACACACAGCCGTGACACAACAGTCAAAAGCAGGAATTAGCACTGGTGTGTCATCAGACATTACCAGCCAATGGAATTTCACCTGTAATGATTTTTCTGGCTGCAGAATTCAATCCAGGCATTTAGTTGTAGCATCTCCTAAGTCTCCTGGATCCATGACTGTTCCTTATTTTTGCCTTTGATGAAATTTAAATGTTTCAAGAACACTTTTCAATTATTTTGAAGAATGTACCATTTCCCACTGGCATTTTTCCATGACTACATTAGAGTGAAGCATTGCTAGTAAGAATGCCACAGAGGGATGCAGTGTCTTGTCATATCCTTGTCATAGCCTGTGGTGAAGGTAAAGTCTTCAAGATTTTGCCACCACAAAAATTATTGTTTTTTTTTCTCCTTTTAATTGATCAAAGTGTGTGGGGCTAATCTGAGATTATGGCAATGTATCAAAGTGTTATCATTTAAAGAGATTCTAATGGAGGGGGGTGGGGGGCGGGAATGGAGTCACCATTTCTGCAGTCCTTCATTCCTTCATGCAGATCCATAGTTCCATGGGACACTTTTCTCCTGCATGAAGTATGTCCTTAAGTGATCCACTATATACAATGGTGACTATAATAAAACAGAAAGCATTGTACACTTCAAAGTGGCTGAAAAAGTAGATATGAAACATTTTACCACATACAAAAAAGGCGACACGAGAGATTTGATAATTAGTCTGATTTAAACATTTTACCTTATAAACACATATCAAAACATCACATTGTGCCCCACAAAGGCCTATGTTCAGTGTTTGTCATTTACAAATAAAATTTAAATTAAAAAAATTATAAAGAAAGGACTTTTGAAGTGAATGTCTCCTACTGGCAAATTACTCCACCTGTCACATGTCTGAAATATAATTAGCATTGTTTTAGCTTGTGAAAGGCGTTCACTGGTTAGAATGCTAGGTGAACAGTTTATTTTGCTTATTTTTGAGCTTTCAGGACTATAATTTTTGGTTTCTCTGCTTCCTCATCTGCAATGTTTCCAGTGAGAAAACTGCTGTTGTTATGTTCAGAACCATGAAGATAATGATGGCAGCTGTTTGCTTTTATGATTTTCTCTTTTATCACTGGTTTGAATTGGATTATGATTCACCTTGCTATTATTTTCTTCATGTTTCTTGGGCTTCATTCAGTTTCTTAGATTTGAGGGTTTATAGTTCATTAAATTTGGAAAATTTCTGGTCATTATTCTTTCAAGTGTCCTACTCTCCACTCCTTTTGGAACTCTTTTTGGAATTATTGCATGAATCACTTAATGTACTCCTCTGTATTTTGATTTTCTCTAGTTTGTTTTGGATAGCTCCTATTGTTATATGTTCAAGTGTACTATCTTTAATTCCATGGCATGTAATCTGCCATTAGCCACATCTAGTGTATCTTTCATCTCGCTCATCATAGTTTTTATTGCTAGAAGTTTGAGACTTTTTATATCTTCCAAGTATTTAGCTAACTTTCAAACATATGGGATACAGTCCCAAGTCATTTTATCTAATTGTCAATAATAACATCTGTGTTGTTTATGAATTGGATTGGATTGATTGGATTGATCTTTCTCCTCCCATGGGATCATATTACTTGTTTCTTTTCATGACTAGTGTTTTATCCCTGGGTGGCAGATATCATGCATTTTACTCTTCCAGGTAATGGATATTTTTGTATACCTATAAATGTTCTTAAGGTTGGTTTTGGGGAATTAATTAAGTTACTTGGAAATAGCTTTGTCCTTTTTGGTCTTTCTCTTGATTTGTTAGGAAGACATGGACCAGTGCTCAGTCTAGAACAGATTGTTTCCCATTTCTGGGACAACACCTATCTGTGAAGACTACTCAGTCCCCATGAATCACACATTTTCCAGGTTGCCTGTGGGGGACATGAGCTATTCCAACCCCAGGGAGTGTCAGCACTATACTCACTCACCCTTTCTGTAGAGGTGTGGGTCACTTTCTCACATCTCTGCATAATCACTAGTCTGCTGAGGACTCAAGGAGGTCCAACTGAAGATCTCTGGGGTTTTCTGTTTCTTATCTCTCATGGTCTGCAAGATGTAGACCCTTGGTCTCCCTAGACCCCTATCTCTCTGTGTTCAACTCAGATGGTCCACCATTGTCTCCCTGGGTCCCCCTATAGGAGCTGGCAGTTTTGAAACTCAGGGCAATAGTATGGGACAAATATAAGGGACCAGGTTGCTTGTTTCCCTTTTCTTGGGGACCACTGTGAAGTATTGACTGACCAATGTCTCAAAAACTATTGTTTTCTTCTTGAGTGTTTCAAATGAAGTGTAATTTCAATTCATATTACTCTCATAGCTTGGAGGGTACTTCCTTGTATCATAATTGTATATAATTTATTGCATCTCTATGAATTATATTTTCTGCTAAAATTACAATGCTTTGAATAAAGAAACCAAACCTGAATTGATCAACTATATGGTTATAACTCAGTGGGAATTACTGGTACAAAAGAGTATTCAGTTTCAAAAAACTGAATAAATAAAAAACAGGAGACATGATGGCATATTTGTTTTGGAATTTAAGATGCTTGGTTAAATTGGCAAGCTGGTAGAATATAACCCAGCATTTCAAGTGGATTAATTACCTACAGTTTTATCCAACTTGACACCCACTCTCCCTTCTCCTAAATAAAAATGCACTGGTTTTCCTGTGGCAAACTATCTCTTCCCAATTCCCAATTACCTGGAGTTAGTTTAGTTGTAACTAAAATAAGTGCCAACCACTGCCTGCACCAGTGGCTTGAAGCCCAGGATAAGCCATAAGTCCAACCTATTCCATCATCTCAGTCAGGGAGAGACAAGTACCTCAACTAGATCACTAAAACCAAGGTTGATCCTTTTGTAAAAAAGCACTGAAAAAGAAAAGGCTTGTTGCTTCCAAGTATTTTAAACTGGTTGAATGGAATCCTCTTGCTTGTGGGGTCCAACTTGCTGCTACAAGAAAAATTAATGAATCTGGAAAGCTAAATAAAGGGGGATCCTAATATTCTTTTAATATCTGGATTCATGTATGTTGATGACTTTGCCCTGTGCATTCAGCTAGTTATGCTTGGGTGTCTGTCACAATCTTAAATGACATACAAATGAAGTTGGAGAATATTATAAGGTGATACATAAACTGTTTCTCCACCATGTTTACAGTGAAGGATAAAATGATGTAAGAGGAGATAGGATCAATGTGGGTGAATAAGTCAGCTATTGCCGAATAACAAATCACTCCAAATGGAATGGCATAAATAATAAGCCTCTATAATCAGGCATCCAGGTCTTTGTATAAAGCCAGAATAGCTTTTCAGACTGCAGTCTATGCATCTGTGGGTCAGCTCTAGACCATCTGTCTTATACTATTCTATAACAAGCAAACCATCTAGAAGAGCAAAGGGAAAGCTGACTGCAGAGTATTTTTCATACTTTAATCCAACATGTTCACTAAATCTAATGAGCAAATTCAAGTTGTACAGCTAAACTCAAATCCAGAACACACACCCAACAGATGTTCAAACAGACACTTGGACAGATCCAACATCACAGAGTGAGGAGATATGTCTGCCCATAAGTGGGGGGCTGGAAGTGACTGCACACTTGAATAGACATCCTGCCTGTCAACAGCTCTCCCAGAGGAGGCTAAGATTGAGCTGCACTTTAGACAATGGGGAAGATGTTCAGATGGATAGAAAGAAAACTCTGTGTATGTGCATAAACACATAAACACATGTGTGCATGCTTGTGCGTGCATGTGTGTGTGTGTGTGTGTACACACAAATGTGGGTGTGTGTACACATGTATGCATTGCAGAAGGGACTATGAGAACAACCAAGTGCATAGTGCAGAATGAATGAAGTGAGAAGTTTTATGAGATCACAGCAGAATAGGTTGTTTTCTGGCCACTTCATGCATCTTTTCCTGAGATGATGTAAATAAGCAGATTTTTCTATGACTGAAATATTTTAGCACCTGAGCTGTAAGCAAGAGGTTTTCTTCTAAAATTTCTTCATTGAAATTGCCATGTATATAAAACAAGACTAATGGACACACCAAGCTGGGGGCTGGCACCTGGGCACTGGCATGAAGAGTGCTGTTGTTTCCAGAACCTGGCCATCCAGGGAAGCGGGGAGTGACAAGCCACATATGCCTTCTCCTTTTGCCAGGCTTCTTTTGCTACTGTTTTGCATAACAGCTGCCATCTATGGACTCACAGTGGAAAACTCAGGCCAGAAAAAACTCATTGAGGTTTTCTTATTATGTTTGGTTTCCTGCGCGATCTCACACTGATTGCTTCACTGTCTGCTCTAAAGTCTTACTCTCACTGCTCACTTGGATGGGACTGAGCCAGAAGTAAAGCATCTTTGTGATCCAGAGAGTGGGCTCCACTCAGTGCTCCATTCAGTTCTCCAGAGCCACCTGCAGCAGAGTCATTGAGTGGAGAACGGGCAGGCAGCGTCTTCCACCATGTCTGCCCTGCTGGAGCAGGGAGCCAGGAGACACCAGCACACGGGGACAGACAGGGCAGTGTGTCTGATGAGGATACCCAGATGTGACATACCTGAGGCAGGTAGGGTCTCTGCACACCATGCTGAGAACCCTTGCCTTTGCTGCCATATGATGTCAATCATCTCACCAAAGAGACAGGGTTTCACTCCAGGATTTATCACTGCCTTGAATATACCAAAAGCCAGACCCTGCCATGGTGCACTCAGGGGTCTGTTCACATCAGTGACATCCAAGAGCACCACTCTTTATTCACATGCAAAACTGTTATTTGAACACTAAAAGGAAACAAAGAAAACAAAGCTCACAGACAATAATGACAATCAGCATGGGGTGAGGGCCCATGGTATACTGGCCAGCTTTCTAGAGACCTCCTATGCTTCTCTCTCTTTAGCAGAGAGAACTGTGTCCTCCTCTCTCTTTAGCAGAGAGACTGTGTCCTCCTATCTACTTCCTAGATTCCACAGCCAGGTACACGGGGGCCAGATGCCATGTGAGGTAGCTAGCTGGCCAAAGATGCACCTGGTTACAAGTTCAGTGCCCACTTCACACAGTACTGCACCACTGAAGATGCCAAGAGACAACTCCCTTGCGGGAGCAAGAAGACAGCCCATCCAGAGTGGAAGCCATTCACCCCCAGGGGAGAAAAGCCAGCCCAGTGATGAGCCATCTTAAATTGATGCACCTGCAAACCACACACACACAGAGAATAAACAAACTGACAAGGACACCCTGTAAGAGTCCAGAGAGGACAGTGCACAAAGTGTCCCTGAATCAAGGGGTAATTGCAGGCCACAGAGAGGGCCCACGCTGGCCTCACTCACAGCCTGCCCCTGCAGCTCTCACTGTCCCTGCACCCCACACTAGTCACCCACATTCAACAACATTGAGCTCTACCTGAGCCCTGTCTTCCCAGAGAGAAGCTTCTCTGAACCCTCCTGTCCCCATTCTTTTGCTCACTATAAAAAATATAAATTAGAAAATCACAAGGCTCATCTATATTTTCCTGTGGACCCAGTGTGAGGACAGCTGACCCTTTACTTGTTTCAGAACCAAGCACAAGAACTTTGACTTCAAGATGTCTCTTGACAGATTAGCTGAGAAAAGAATTGCCAGTTCCTCTGAGATCTGGACGTGAGGCACACACACACTGCCCAGCTAAATGACAGTGTCTAGAACCCTGTGGCCCTAGACCTTCAGATGTGTTGTGCATGCCCAGTGAGGCAGGTTAAAACCTGGGTAAGTCGCCAGTCTATGAGAATACAGAAATTTTCATACTAATGGAACTCATCACCATTCATCAGAAACTTCCCACAGCTCTCAAATCACAACTAATGATTTACACTTGCTGATCAAACATGGACAACAAAGAAAAGTGCTGCTTCTCATCTGGCTTGTGGGGTGGAGTCACTTGGGAGTCAATCTTGGATCTGCAAGATGTCAGCAACTTCCACTCAAAAACAGTTGATGATCATTAATTGGGCATTTTCTCTCTTCCGATGTATTACACTAAATCTGTAAAATAAGTGATTTTAGCTAATGCTCACAGCTTGTAATGTGGGACTCAGAAGGCCGAGTCACCCAAGGTTACTGGGCAGAACTGGAACCTGGCTCTGTCTGGATGCAGAGGCAACTGATGGACCTGCCAGAGCCCCAGTAGTCATTCTTCTTTCCAGTCCTGTGGGCACATCTTCTATAGACCTCAGATTTGGACAGCTCCCCTGTGTTTCTATTTAAGCCACAAACTTCTTTCTTTCCCCAAATAGTCTGTTTTTTCCCCTCCCCAGATGCCTTCTCAGCTTGCAAATCCTCCCTGAGCATTAATAAATGTGGGTCTGGGCCTCTGCAAAGCTGTCACTCACTGCCACTTTCTAAACAGGTGTGGGATGAGCTAGAAACAGTCTCTGGCAAGGAAAACACAACACAGTGTGAACCTCACCTGAAGGCCAGTCCAGGCATATGCTTTCAGTTGAAAACAACACCAGGCCTGCACTTCAGGCAGGGAAGGAGTACTGCCTGAGAACATGCATTTGACCTCATCTCTTGCAGACTGGCAGTGAGGAAGGAGGAAGGGAGGCTGAGTCCCTGGATGGCTCCCTCTGCACTTGCTAGGAAACACCTTGAGAGTCACATGTTGAAATTGAGAATTAAAATGCAGATAGTTAGATAAAGTTAAAATGAAAATTACAGTTTTCATTAACCTCAAAGTTTGGAAACTTATGCAGGGAGACATGACCATTTTCCTAGGCAAAGTGAAATAGCAAAACTCCAGCCTCCTCGTCACCCATTTTTATCCTCATCATCTCCCTTAATCCTTGTCCTCATAGAACTGTAAATGGGAATGGGAGATGTATTCATGATAAATTTCATTTCATGACTGAGAATAAGGATGGTAGTCCCAGACTTCTATGTAGATGCATTATTATTTCTCTGAGTATACTCTGTAGGCCCCATTTGTCCAGTGGGCCCCCCACACCAAGAATCTCCTACATTCCTGTGGATTGTGGGCTTGGGAAGAATGGGAAATGGCTGACTTTTCAGTACATTATTCACAGAAGAAGCCAAATGTTCAATAAACATATAAAACTTTCTAGTATTCAGACAAATCCAATTTTAATGAGAGAGCATTCCATACCTATCAGATTGTTAGGAAAGAGCTAAGTGTATGTGTTGATAAGATTATGAGAAATAATAATTCCCCACTGTGCTCACTTTAAGAAGTTTTGGCAATCTCCAATCAAGCTGCAGAGGCACACGCACTTTCACCCAGTGATTCATTCCTAGGTAGACTCAAGTGCACACAAGCAGACTTGTAAAGGAAGCTCGCTTAAGGAAGAATGCCAGCCCAGGCCATCTGGAAGCATCTGTTTCCCCAGGAGCAGCCCAGGATCTGACATCCATTCCCTTGGCTGGGCATTAGTGTCAGGACACTTGCAAGCTTGCACACTGTTCTGATCTCTCCTCTCCTTTATAATTACATTGTTCTCATCTTCACTATTCATATTTCCTCACAAAGAGTGTTCACTAAAATATTTTAAATTAAGACCATTCCTGCTCTTCTAACTCAGTGCACTGGGTCTTTGCATTCAGGGACTTTTGAATTCTTATCACAGTATTTCAGGCAGGTTGTATATTATATTCTATTAAAATGATTCTACCTAAGGTTGTCAAAATTCAGAGATTACAGCTTCTGCAGCATGCTTTGTCAGGAATATATTCATATATTCACTTTGTTAGCCACTAAACACATCCCACAAGCTTGTATTTAACATCTCATTTGGTAGTGTCATTCAACAAGAAGGATAAAAAGAAGGGATATTTATTTGTGTTATGGAATAGATTTTCCAGGAATGTTAGATAAGCACACACTGTCATTCCAAAGCAGGTGTTTCTGTACTTCTAATACCACCAGCAAGGTCAAATACAAAAAGGGAATGGGCAGAGAAAAGAGAAAGTCAGAGAAATGTGATAATTCTCCTAATTATGCAGCTCTGTTATATAAAAAAATCCTCCTTCTTATCCAATCTTTATCATCTTTTCTAAAAATATTACAAACATTCTCACAAAGCAAAAGTGGTAACTCTCATCTGAGTTGCTCTTTCAATTTTAAAATATGACCAATTGATCAAATAGTTTAAGAAAACATGTGTCACATGAAAA
This sequence comes from Marmota monax, assembly GCF_021218885.2. Classification (NCBI taxonomy): domain Eukaryota; kingdom Metazoa; phylum Chordata; class Mammalia; order Rodentia; family Sciuridae; genus Marmota; species Marmota monax. The sequence continues at coordinate 3,360 of NW_026692530.1, read as the reverse complement.
CTCCACAGGTATTGCCACTGTACCCAGACAGGGATTCCTGAGGACACAGAGTGCAGAGTGCCCACTGGCCTCCTCCAGAACAAGGTCAGGGTCCCTGAGACTGTGGTGACTGGAGCATCCCCCTCTAATGCACATCCCTATCAGTGTCCAAAGCCCACCAGTGTGAGCCTGGCTGATGGTCCTACAGCTGAGGCTTGGCGAGGCTTCACAGAGAGGGTTGGGAGAATGTTCCTGGTAGAGCTGGATTTGAATCTGGGGCACCGGCTCCCAAGCTCACCCTGGTAACCACACCATGCAGAAGGCTCCATAAACAGCAAGTAAGTGACAGGATGGGTGTTAAAGCCAGGTGTGCCACCTGAGTTGTGATAATGAGGCTGTGCTATTCTTTCCCCAAAGGGGAATAATAGGACCCAATCCATATATTATTGTGAGGGTTTCATTAGAACAATTCCTAGTGCTAGCAGTGAGGACGTGCTACGTATGAGTCCAGAAGTATTCCATCATACTGCCATGGAGAGACAGAAGGGAGAAATGAAGGAGAACCCAGAAACTGGGGAAATGATGGCATTCCTACAGATAAACTAAAAATTTTAAATAGAGCAATTAAGACCAGGAGAATATATTCACATTACTTTTGCTTCTGGAGGGTTGTTTTGGGGCATTCCCACCACCCAGGAGGTTGGACACATATGCCAACGGAGGGCAGGAAGATGTGAGAGGTAGTGGTGAACAGAGAGCTGTCCAGAGGAAGAAACCTGGGTTTTAACTCCAGCTGCAAGGTTGGCCAGCATTGAGATGTTGTGGAGAAGGCACTTGACATTGCTGAGCTCCAGTTTTCATGCAAATAGGAAGATAATAATACTGACCTCAAAAGTTGCTGAAGAATTAAGTTAATGTACATCAAGTGCTGAGAAGAGGGCTTGGCACATTTGAGGTGCTCAAAACACTACAATAAACATTGTTATTTCTCTAAAAATGAATCCCATACATGCCTCAGATATCTCACTCACAGGCCCTTTGCAAGGTGTCTTTTAGGACTTCTCTGGGTCTCCTGCAAGACACCAACCACCTCCTCTCCAGCTCTTATGCACTTGCTTTTGCTCTTGGGTAGATAATTCCTTACACATCACCAGGCAGGGGAGTGTCTCCATTTGCCAAAGCAAATTATTTTCAATTTTCCTTCTTTTTTCCATAAAATTCCTATAGATGCCCTTTAGACTTGTCTCCTTAAACCATTCACAAAGCATTTTTGTGTCATTGTGCAACCAGAACTTCCTCTGGTGGGATGTTCCTCTGAACCACCTCTGAGTGGTTTGAGAAGAGTCAGGTCTACTCTTGATTGTGTTGTAGGGAGGTGGAATACCCTGCATTTGCAACACTCCAAAATACTAATCACATTTGCAGCAAAAACCTACACTGAGCCTGGCTCCTAGGAAGCATAATAGCTACTGGTTTGAATGAAATATCTGTAAGATGCCAGCTCTCTTTGGACACATGAGTCTGTAGCTAGAGTGACCAGCATGCTGGTTTTCTGGGGTATGAAGAAATTCTTAATATGCAGGATTTACAGTGCCTAACAGAGTAAACTCAGCCAAACCAGAGGTGTCAATCCTCTATGTGACCCTAAGAGCTCACTGGTCCACAAGAGCCCCTAAAACCACTAAGGCCAGAGCAGAGGGACATCAGATGCAATGGGCCAGTATTTACCACACTCTGAGGCACACCGGCACCATCTGGCAAGCTGGAGAATGACACCAATTTCTGCATTCCACCGCCACAGGCTCTGATTCCAGCTCCTTGGGGACAGGAGTCTGGGCCTATAAACAGCTCCTCAGCCTTTGGAATACTCCCCAGGCAGTCCTGCCTGGGACAAATTTCTTCACACCACACTGTCTACATCATCACATCCTTGAAGTCATCAGACATTCTGAGACATTCCCAGCACTGGAAACTGAAGCACTTTTAGATGGTGATTAATGACAACTGTAAGGACACTTCTAATTTGGATTCCCCAGCAAACCACATTCTCTGTGATAAATTAACCACAAGGAGACAGAAAGAGGCTTGCAACTCCCTCTGGGCAGCTGAGCGGCTGGCAAAGGCCTGCTCCATGGGAAGGGAAAGCTTTTTTTCAGAACAAGATAGATAAGGCAGGAAAGATTCCTGCCGCAGTCTGGCTGGGCACAATCAGGAGCCACTTGTCAAAAGAAACTAACTTTATTTTTAGAACCACACACGACAAACAAAATAGTCTCTCAGGAAAAACCCTCAGAGCCTCAACTGCCACCACCGGCTTTCCCCAAGCCTCTCTCTCCCACCCAAGCTTCTCTCCACCTCCCACAATCCTCCTGCTCTTGAGGCCGATTGGCTGGGTCACGTGGGCGGAGCCAAAAAAGTCCCCCAATGAGCAGCTCCGTGGTCTGAAAGGCAGGGAAACAGTCCAATGAGCATCACCGCAGAGGAGCCAATCAGCTAGATGTTGCTGGGGCCGAGGAGCCAATCAGCTAGATGTTGCTGGGGCCGCTGTGAGCCAATCATCAGCCAGCAGATTCCAGGGAAGTGAACTTTGGAAGTGCCCCATGGTGCAGGAGCTGCTTGGGGTCCACAGAGCAGAGGGGGAGCCTCACTCCTGCCCTGTAAGTGTGGGGCACAATGACCTGGCCATCAGGAATACCAGATTTGAGTTTCTGAAGCATGAAGTGAGTTGGAATCATCTTGAAAGAAAATCAATTAGTGTCAGAAAAGCAGCAGCCTACGAATAAGCATGCAAAGTAGGGATTTTAATTCTGATACCTGGAGCCTGAAAGGGAATCTCTGTGCAGATGTGAACCTTCTCCAGTGAACAGTGATTGCCTGAGATTTCTCCCTCTTCCCTTGTTTCATCATTTATCATGTTTTTTTCTTCTTCTAAGAATGGGAAACTCAAAGCTAATCTGTTCCATGACTTAGATATATGTGCCTCTATATGAAATATATGCATACAGTGTGTACATATGTTAAATTATGTTTAAGCATAACATAAAATGTAATAAATACATGTTAAGTTATGTGTATAATATGTGTATATAGTAATAATATCCTTTTTGCTAAAAGGTTGTATTAAGAGGTGAATATACATTGAATTTCTTATACAAAATAATTATTTAAGATTTCCTACTAGAAGTAAGCTGCTGAAGCATTTATTTTATGTAATTTTCCAAATAAAAGACAGACCTCAGCTGCTGTTCAACTGATATGGAAGGAGAGTCCTCCGATTGGACCACCAAAGCCTGGCTGCTGCATTCGGTGGGCTTCTCCATGAAGAATGTACTGGCCTCCACCAGTACAGGACCCATGCACCATGATGGCTGAGCCAGTGAG